>NW_017731709.1:1648106-1649637 GCF_001890085.2 Hipposideros armiger
CAATGATTTAATTTTAAAAGAATTGGGTTATTTTCATGATTAAAGTGATATATGTCTATTATAAAATTATAAAAATATAAACCTGTTGCTTTGTTTTTAAGTTCACTTAAATGCAAATATTTAAATTCACCCACTTTTGAATTTTCATAGAATTGATCAAAACAATTAACTTAGAGAAAATAATATTTGAATTACTTCTAAAAAATAGACCAGTGTGTCATCATAGACTCAAATTACAGTGTATTTCAAAATTACATTCTACAGAAAGTTTGCACGTTAGAAGGGAAGTACTTCTTGATTCAAAACATATAAATAATAGGACCATCTCAAAAGTAATTGGCTTATTTCCCTGAGGAAATGACCCACAAATACTGCAAATTCCCAAATGCAGACTGAAGGAAGAGAGACCATTCACCTCCCACCTACTTACCAATGGAATTGTATTTGTAAGTAACATCCTGATGCTGAGGTAGCAGGGAAAAAAGGCAAAAGTGGCCAAATAGTCTGTATGAGAAAGACTTTTGCCAGCCAACTGAATGACGAGTCCAACCACTTATCACTCTTCTCTTTTTCCTTTGCAGATTTCTTTTCAACACATGCTAAATAAAGCAAGGGCATATTGCAGTAGGTTTGTCCCCAAATAGGAGAGGAATAAATCTGTACGCACAGAAGAGGAATTGTCTGTTGCTAGAATACCTCTCATTAATTTCCTCCCCAACTGTCAGTCAATCAGAACCACAATATCTGAAAATAAGATCAGAGGAATTATAATCTTAGCCCTTTCCACGTTTGTAACTAAAGATTTGCTCAGGGACAATGAACAGTGTCTGATAGGACTGATAGTAAATCATTTTGTTGGCAAAAGAGATGTCTCCTACACAAACGAGTAAATAACAAATAATCCCTGGATAATTGGAAGCATGCAGATATAGAGAAACGTTGAGAAATTATGGGAAAACAGAGGCAATGTTTTACTAAAACCAGACTAGGAAACCAATAGACACAATACTTTTGGTTTGCAACCTTGGTTCTTTTCTGGGTGAAATTTGAAACCGTCCCCATAAGCAGCAGGCAGAGAAAACAGAAAGAGGCAGACCACCCCAAATTGGTAGATGGCAAATTTAATAAGGAAGGGAACTTATCTATGAGGTTTATCTTGGGCATCCCAAGGTAAGTCTAACTGCACCCACTTGCCAGAATCTTAAAAGTTTACATAGAGGCCTTAATGGGTCTTAGTCACATATTCAGTCCAGATGGTCTCAAACACCCCTTATTCTCTCAAACCTACGTCCTTGAAACGGCTGCTACTATTGGAATAGTAGGTGGGCCATACATTCCAGGGACAGAGGTGGGACAAGGAGCCTCCTACTGCCTGGGATCAGCTCACAGACCACCTGGAGGTGACAGCCTCTTCAAGACCTCCTCCAACACTTCACCTCTTCTGATCAGGTTTTACAATCTTACACACCTCCGTGTTTTACAATGTGCCGTGAGCAGTCAGTAAAAGGTTCCACTAGCCTGGAGGTGGCTC
>NW_017731709.1:1653157-1664754 GCF_001890085.2 Hipposideros armiger
TGTTCCGACAGAAAATACACACATTGCATCATTTTCAAATTGCCAAGGGAAACTTAAACTACCTTTTAATGTTCACAATAACATACAGGAAAGCTAGTTTAATTCTTTTTCTGCAGAAGAGGCCTGAAATTTAAAAAGACATTTCTATTGTAGTTTGCTGATTAATGACCAAAGTTTATGTTGCATCCAGTCTGTATGATTAAGAAAATATTCTATTTTTACTAAAACACATAAATACCTCTCTATACACCCTACTCCTGTACTGGAACTCAGAGCATGAACATAACAGGGGGGGGAAGTGAATGAAGATTGTTATAGAGACACATTATGCATTGTTTGTCATTGCATAATTTACAAACTTAATTATGTGAATAAACTATAATGCATTAGGAAAGTGGGCAGCTAATTTTCATTCATTCCTGAGCCTTTTATATGAAAACATAGGTCCCAGATGATCACCACCTAAACACTAAGAGCATGAATGGAAATTTTACTGATTTTTATGATTTGAATAGAGGAAGAATTGGAGAGCTCATGTAAGCCAAAATAACCTCTCAGACTTAGATATTGTTCTACTCCTTCCCAGCGGTGTGCTATTTGGACAAATCACTCCACTTCCTAAGCTGGATTTTTTTCTATCAGTGTAGGAGTCTGGCCAATGATACTGACCCCCAAGTAACCGGGGAGCTTCCATAAAGCTATAAAACAGCTAGCATTTATTGCATGTTTGCTATATTTCAGGCATGGTTCTAAGAACATTACATGTATTCATTCATTTAATTTGCACACAGCCTCATGAGCTGGGTCCTATCAACACTGATGTTTTACAGATAGTACAGAGTTTGACATTTACCAAATGCACCCCAGGTAATCGCACTCCCTGTGCTGTTAATCACTGCGCTCAGCTACTTTTCATCAAATGAAAGCATGGTGTGAAGGTACTTTGTAAACTGCTATTCGTTTGTTAGTTTTCAGTAATTATTTATAATGTTGTTTTATTTCAGTATAAATCCCGGTACTATACATGCATATACTGAATATTATTTAATCTAAGCTGTCATTTACTATTGATATATTAAAAGCTTTTACCTTATTACTATTTGTAAAAGTTCAGAGTAAGGCATAAAAATGTGTCCTATATATTCCCACATTCCAAATAAGTGGCCTTGCTTTATAATATTTCTTTTATAGCAATTGCTTACACTGAGCATTTTCTTCAATTTGAAGATATTCACAAAGAACATTAGGTGCCTCTTAACATAAGCCTTCCTGATCATGTGAGTAACTTTCCTCTCTTCTACGGGGGCTCTTATGAATACCAAATGTGATAATTCACAGATTGTACTTACGGCTGAGATCGTCCTTGTCATCAGATATCCTCTGCTCCCTTCTCTTCTCATGTAACAATGGCAGAGTCATATAGCCAATTGCCTGAGAGCAGAAATGACAAGAGTCTTTTCCTCCCTCTCTCCCCTTTCCGAGTCCACGTGTTGAGATGCCAGCACCACAGGACTGCAGCCCCTCACTACTGAGCAGCTCCATGAAAGTCAGCTGCTTTCCAGATTTACCAGAACTATAGAGGATTTTGTGCAAGCATGAATAAACTCTGTGTGTGTGTGTGTGTGTATGTGTGTGTGTGTTTATCTAATTCAATGTAAACCTATTCTATCCTGATTTAGACAGCGTTTCATATAAGACCTGAACCCATTTAAGCAATACTAGTTGTTATAAGTTTTTTTTTTAATAATTGCTAACGTTATCATCATCACTGAGAATAAACAGAGACATCCTGCAATCCTGTTTTGCTGTTCTGTTGCATGAATGAATTGACTTAGTAAGAATTGGGATCATTCACCTTTTTAAAAATGGCTAAATTAGGACTACACAATCATATTTATTGATATAAAAAAATTGAAAAGTTCATTAGAAATTTTTACCATTTTGCATGTCACCAAGATTTTGGCAGCTGTCTAACCCCCAAAACAGTTTCAAATATTAATCATCAAAATGCATTAGTAAGGGAGATCCAAGATGGCATAGTGCATAAACATTGTGCATGCTTCCTTTCATGAACACATTAAAATTGCAGCTAAATTGCAGAACAGTCAACCTGGAGAGCCATCTGCATTCTGGCTGAACAGAAATTTTATAGGGAAGGATGTAAACAGGAGGCCACATTGAGACTAATATGAGGGATAGAGACATGAAACAGGCTGACCCCAAACCTCTGTGTGGCAGTTGAGAACCAGGAGGGATACCTCAGCCATGGAGGTTGCCTCGGAAAGAGTGAGGGACCCCAGCCCCACAACAACCCCCCAGCCCAGGGTATTGGCGCCAGGAAAAGAAACCCCCACAACATCTGGCTGTGAAAAACAATGGGGATTCTTACCATCTGGATGGGACAGAAGGCTGTGGGAAACCTAGGTGTCCTCTTAAACAGACTCGCTCAATCCAAGTACTCACCTAGGGCCTTGGCAGAAGGACAGTAACTTGGGAAGTGTCAGAGCAAGGGTTGGAGGACAAGCACCATTTTCCTTGTGTGGGATCCTGCTCCCCTGCAACTGGCAGGTGTGCACCATCTTTCCTTTGTTAAGCCCTCCCCCACAGGCCAAATCTGAAACTGATTGGCCTGGTGAGGTTCTCTGCTCCACCCTGCTGACTCTGAAACATTGCCCCACCCAACTTAACCAACAGGCACTTCCTCTAAGAGCAGCGAGCCGCACCCACATTGCACTCTTTCTTGAAAAACTATTGGAGTCCACAGGACCAAGGCAGGTGGCAGCTGGCCTCAATGTGCTCTGAGACTTTTGCTGAGTAGCTCCAGGATCAACACTGGCACCAAACCAGAGCCTACATTAACTTGATGACCACAACTCTTCCCAAATCTAGTGACACTGTGAGACCCTGCTTCACCCAGCTCATGTACCACACACATAAGGCTTTATCAGGGGCTGAACCTTAAGGGAGACAGCAGGTGGCAGCAGGCCTCAGAGTGTCCTGGCTTTTTGTAGAGCTACCCCAGGCCTGGTACTGGTGGCAGCCATCCTCGGTTTTCAGCATGGCCTCTCCCAGGTGCCTCCAGGTTTAGTACAGGCAGCAAACAACTGTGGATCACTTTGAAGCTCCTACCAGGTAGTCCCCGAACAGTCACAAGCAGTGGGTGACATGGGCCTGCACCAGGGCCCCTCTCAAGAGGCCCCAGAACCAACATACTTGGAGGCTGGCTTCAGACTAGAATAGAGCACCACCCAATTAACTCCACAAGTGGCACACACAAAGGGTGGTCTCAACAGGCACCAGAATCTCACTCAGTGGGGGCCCCCTGCACAGCAGCCTGTAAGCTGTGGATGTGGCCAAACCCAACAGCCAATCAGCCTTTGGGTCAATCCCACCCACTGACATGCCAATAGCAATCAAGGTTCACCTATAACAGGAGGACACACCCAACCCACACAAGGGACACTCCTAGAACACCAGGAGTAGATGATCAGAAGAGTGTGCCAGGGACCCACAGAGCACCTAATATATTAGGCCACCCAGCCAAGACTAGAGACATAGAAGATCTACCTAATGCTTAGAAATAAACAGGGAGACAGCCAAAATATGGAAACAAAGAAATACACCCCAAATGAAAGAACAGAAGAAAACTACAGAAACGGAACTAAATAAATAAAGGCAAGCAACCTACAAGACACAAAGTTCAAAACAATGGTTATAAGGATGCTCAAGGAACTTAGTGAGAACTGCAACAAAGAGATAGCAAGTTTAAAATAGGACATAGAAATTATTTAAAAAGAGCCATTCGGAAGTGAAGAATACAGTAACTGAAATGAAAGATGCACTAGAAGGAATCACCAGCAGACTAAATGAAGCAGAAGATCGAATCAGCAATTTGGAAGACAAGGTAGCAGAAAACAACACAGTCAGAACAGCATACAAGAAAAAAAAATCCAATAAAATGGAGATAGTTTAAGAGTCCTCTGGCACAACATCAAACATAACAATATTCCCATCATAGGGCTATCAGAAGGAGAAGAGAGAAAGCAAGAGATTGAGAACCTATTTGAAGAAATAATGACTGAAAACTTTCCTAACCTGGCAAAGGAAATAGAAATATAAGTCCAGAAAGCACAGAGTCCCAAATAGGATGAACCCAAACAGGCCTATTGTAAGACACATTATAATTACAATGGCAAAGTTTAAAGACAAAAAGAGAATCCTAAAAGAAGCAAGAGAAAAGCAGTTAGTTACCTACAAGGGAGCTCCCATTAGACTGTCAGCTGATTTCTCAACAGAAACTTTGCAGGCCAGAAAGCATTGGCACAGAAAAATCAAAGTGATGAAAACCAAGGACCTACAACCAAGATTACACTACCTAGCAAAGTTACCAATTAGAATTGAAGCACAGATAAAGAGCTTTTCAGACAAAAGAATGCTAAAGGAGTTCATCACCACCAAACTGGTATTTCAAGGAATATTAAAGGGACTTTTTTAAAACAGAAAAAAATAAATAAAAATTATGAATAATAACATGGCAATAGCTGCATATCTATCAATAATTAATTTCAATGTAAATAGATTAAATGCTCTAATTAAAATACATAGGGGAGCCAAATGGATAAGAAAACAAGACCCTTACATATGATGTCTACAAGAGAATCACTTCAGATTGAAAGATTTACACATACAGAAAGTTAAGATGATAAAAGATATTTCACGAACGTTTAAACAAACAAATAAACAAACAAAAAGCTGTGGCAGCAATATGGTACTTATACCAGACAAAATAGACTTCAAAACAAAGGCAATAACAAAAGACAAAGAAGGACCCAGTAATCCCACTCAGGGTATTTATCCAAAGTAACCCAAAATGCTACTTTGACGGGATGTGTGCATCCATATGTTTATTGCAACATTATTTACAATGGCCAAGATGTAGAGGCAGCCTGTGCTTCCTTTGATGGAAGAATGAATAAAGAAGAAGTGGTACATATATACAATGGCATATTGCTCAGCCAGGGAAGGAAATGCGTTCTTGCCATTTGCAGCGGCATGCATGGACCTGGAGGGTGTTGTGCTGAGTGGAGTATGTCAGACAGAGAAAGACAGATGCAATGTGATTTTGCTTATATGTGGAATCTAAAGCACAAAACAAACAAACAAAACACAGAAACAAACTCATAGATACAGAGAACATATGGATGGTTGCCAGATGGGAGGGGGTTGTGTGTGAGTGAAAGAAGGAAGGGATTAAGAAGTAGAAATTGGTTTTTATACAGTAGCCAGAGGATGTAAGATATAGCTAAGCAATATAGTCAATAATATTGTAATAACTGTATATTGCCAGATGTATACTAGATTTGTTGGGCTGATAGATAGGAAAGGGTTGGGAGCAGGGTGAAAAAGGTAAAGGGAATAAGAAGTACAAATTGGTAGTTACAAAATAGTCATGAGAATGTAAAGCACAGGGAAAATAGTCAATGATATGGTAATAACTATGCATAGTGCCAGGCGGGTACTAGATTAGTCAGGGGGATCACTTCTTAAATTATAGAAACGTCTAACCATTATGCTGTACACCTGAAATTAATATAAAATAATATTGTATGTCAACTGTAACTGACAATCTTAAAAAGAAGAGAAAAGGTGAAGGGGAATAAGAGTTTCAAATTTCCAGGTATAAAACAAACAGATCATGGAGATGTAATGCACAGCATGAGGAATATAGTCAATAATATTTTGATAGCATAGTACAGTGTCAGATGGTTGCTTGACTTATGGTGATCACCTCTTTAGGTATATAAATATTGAATAACTATGGTATACCCTTGAAACTAATGTAATATTGTATGTTACCTATATTTTAATATATTTTTAAAAAAAAACACACATATTTGTAAAATACAGAAACTAAAATGATTCCTGAATCACAGACGCCTTGGACGGGAAGCAGTAGATCTTGCTAAGTGCTGTCACTCTAAATTACTGGTGTTTTTCTTTTAGCTTGTTATAAAACTTGTTTATTTGTATCTTGTGAGTGGATAATCAAAATAATGACTGATTTTCAATGGATAACATGTGATTCTATGTGCTTATCAAATTTCTGACAAGCACATTTGTGTCTTTGCTTTTCATCTGAAAAACGTGTTGCCGTACACTCCTTCTTCATGCTCTGCCCACGCTTTTCCTGCCGACAACTCAGTTTTATGGTCATTTATATGAAGCCACTGAGTATCAGTACCTCTATACTGAAGTACAGGTGACATTTCAGACTTGCATCTGCCACTGCTCTTGATTGGGTTCATTTTCTTATCATTGGGGATGGGTTTCATGGTTATAGGCAGGGTAATTGTAAACCATATTGCAACGTGAAGAAAACTTAACCAATAAAGAAAGAACATTCCAGTTCCCCCGTCTAAGTGTGGCAGGAGCACAGGCAGCTCAGTCTTTTTCTCTAACATGCTCTGTCACTGACTTATTGGAGGGCATGACTACAATGCTTGTGGGTATCGAATTATAAAGTTTTAGAAATTTTACAATTAATCTATATTCTCAGAAAAGTTACCTCCAGGGATTCCAGTAAATTAAGCATTACTGAATGTAGAACTTCATGTAACATAAAAAAAATTAATAAGCAAAACAGATTACGTTAATAGAATATGTAAATTGTATTTCCTCAGATCCATCTCAAATTTTCATCCAGAACCCCTAGCACAAATCAATAGCAAATAATATCTCTATATAACTTCCATCAAAGTATTTGATATTTTTTGAAAAACTACTTTCCCTAAAATATACATTTTGCATCTGATTTATTAACTACTTCAAGCCAAGGATCTGACAAAAATGCCTCACACAGTAATCAGTTACAGATATTTACTGAGTAAATTAATTCAAGTACCAAAATATTGAGATTTCTCATTACTAACAGTAAATGGCAATATTAATTCTTTCAGTCTTTCTGAAGGTCAAGTTTACAAATTTTATAAAAATTTCAAAAATATATTTATTTTTTCCCTATGTGATTTAATAGCTAAGAATTTAACCTATGAAAACATCTTTGATATGTCCAAAAATTATGTGGATAACCATATATTTTACAAAATTGGTGTAAAGAAAAGAAAATGTGTTTGGTATTGCACATTTATGCATATTTACTTATGTGATACATGCATTTTATAATATAATTTATACTTTTAAAATCTCAACATATATCAAACATGTATTGCTTAGTTAACTATAATGCATTCATAGTTTTAATACTATATAGCCATTTTAAAGAGTGTCATAAATACTTATGTACTAATATGGACAGATGTATGATATGTAGTTAAGAAAAAAATGAGTATAAACATTCCCCATAAAGTAGAAAACTTACAATAGTTCTACATATATACTCATGAATATTTTCTCTATATATGTGAATAATTTTGCAGAATATATTTAACAGGTGTCGCCTATTGGAAGGGTGTGAAAAGGTTTCATTTACTTTTTTCTTTTATAACTGAATGCATATAATGTTTTAAAAAATTATTAAGTTGATATTATTTCATGTGCAAGATATTGCAAGTGAGATGAAAAGGAAAGAAGAATATGGTACTGCTGCAGTGGCAAAGTAATATCATAATCTAGAGTGGAAAATAATATGCACACCTATATTATTTTAGATAACTGTGTATTAATGGTGCCAGGTAATCTCAGTTTTCAGCTTTGTGTTGAAAAAATTCATTCAACTTTTTAAACTGTCTTCCTTCTAACTATGAGTAAATTATGAGCTACTGTGGAATGTTCATAAGCATAGCTTCCATTCCCTTACTGCATTTTATTGACGTTTTGAAGCTGCCAAAACTTTAAAGATTTTGGAAAATGCTCTATTTAGAAAAGTTCTGATTAATTCAGTAAATACTTTTAAAATATCTCTTTCTTCCAGGCTGTTTTGCATGATAATAGGATATTTATTTCTTAACATTTCAAATTCTTCAGCTTTTTCATCCTTTCACACCAAAAGTCATAATTATTTCCATGGTAACCATGCTTGTTGTCAGAGGTAGAAATTTTGACTTCTATTGGGTATTTTTTTAAGGAGTGAAGGAACATTTAAACAACAAAAGGTGCTATTTTTTGAAATCTGTCAAGAATTGAGAGAAAAAAAGCATTGGATGTTTCCTTTAATACTTACGCTAACTTATAATCATTGCAAGTTATTGCCAAAATTCAATGTTATTATTTCTTTAGTAAAATGGTTATAATTAATATCTTCTTTTTTGCAGTCACAGTTTCTTTCTGTACCAAGAGACAAGTCTTAACATATATAAAATGGAGAATAAATATTTTCCCATTTTCAGCTAGGGAATCTGCTCCAAATATCTAATTTTCTTACCATGGTTTTTTTTTCATTTTTTATTTACAGTTGGCATAGAATATTATATCAGTTCTAGGTTTACAACATAGTGATTTGACATTTATATGCCTTATGATGTGATCAGTAAAGAACTCTTTTTTTCTCAGTTCCTACCAAAATATTATGAGCATCTTATTTAGTGTAATACTGTATATCATAATTTAGAAACTAAAAAATTAATTTCACTGTGCTGTTTATGAGCTACTAATAAGTTTTGCCATAATATTTTCCTGAGTACAAGAATGATGAACATAGAAACAAAACAAGTTTTTTCTGCAGCTTCTATTGCTTGAAATTACTGTTTGGCGCCACTGGATGGAGGTACCAAGTTAGTCAAGTAGAGGGGAGTAGGTTTTATTTTATCATACCTGTAGATATGTTTATAGATGGCAGGTAATTTTATCTGGAGCTTTTTGAAACTCATTATCACCACCACCAACAGAACATACATTATAAGGAGGAAAATAGGATTCGAACTATCAGACCTTCATGCCCAATGTCACAAAAGGAATTGGCCATAGATCCCACACTACAGGATCCCATCCTGCTGGTTTACTGTTTAGTGAATCAGCAAGTAAAACAAATGGTCAAGCAGATTAAGTTAGCGAAATGTTCAATGTAAGTGCTTTATTTTGCCATCATATAAGTTAATTGATGAAATTTTAACCTTTGAAAAAAAATTTCTTTATACGACTTATTTATATAGTAAACAGGAATATACCAACCAACTACTATGTGAAAAGTGAATGCTGTAGTATGTTGAACAATAAAGGCACACATCCTTTTGTCACAATTTAGCAAGAGTGACAAATTATGAAAAAGTCAGAAAAAGTGCTAAAAGCAGGCAAAATCTGGAACACTTTCAAGGTTCCAAGATGAAAAATGAGGGTTAAGTTGTGTAGCACATTGCAAAATCCCTTCTAGGTGCACGGTGCTCAGCATGAGCATAGTCTCAACTGAGAGGGCAAACTCGAGCTCCCTCTGAGTTTTCAACGAGGTCCCGTATTTTTGGCTAATTACGCTGCTCTTTTAGCTGCCTGATTGGCAATCTCCTCCTGATTTTCACATCTTTGTGATCATATTAAGACATTTTCTTGTTTATTTCTGTTTCATCTACCACACCATATGTGACCCAATCCAAGAAAGGGATTGTGCCTAGTTTTCTGTCGAATCTCAGGCTAATATTTGGCAAATGGTACAGATCCAGTATATATTTTAAACTGTATTGATACAAGTTAGTGGATGAATCAATGAAATAAAAAAATGATACATTTGTTCCGCTTCCCAACCATCCCTTGAAATCCTCTAGCTTTTTATGTCATTATCATATATTTATACTGAAATGGTAAGTTGTACAACAGAACGTTGCATAGCTTTGGGCAGTTTACAAAACAGTTTAGCATATGCAGTGTTATTTTATCTTTAGGTTAATATTAAAGAATATTCCAACGGTATCTTGAGAAAATTTACTACACATCATACACTATAAAGTTAATATTTCTATTTGACAGACAAGCAAGCCAAGCTTCAAAGTGTTTAACGAACCGCTCAAAATCAAAGAAGTAATAAAAGGCATTACTCAAGGTCTAAGACAAAATCATTCCAATTCCTCTTCTCTTGGTCCAGGGACTGACTCATTTTATGTCACTATGATGTGATTCCAGAAGGAAGTTGTAATCTTTAGAAACATGAAACATTAAGCATTTCAGGGGAAAAACATCTTAAAAGATTTTTGTTTATTATTGCTTGTTTATGTATTTTAATAGAGCTGTGAGTCATGAATAATACAACATAGAAAAGTTAAATTGTGATAGAGTGAAAGGGGATTAAAAGTTACAAAATCAGTATAGTGCAGCAACACCTCCCCAAATTTTTTAAATAAATGAAATGTTCTATTTTTCTAACTATAAGGCAATTACATACACTGCGGTTAAATAAAAAAAGTAAAAAGATATTAAATTGTACCTGTGATCCTATGAATCAGCATTGCAGCAAGATATTTCTATACAGTATACAAGAATAGTTATGAACTGATAATTTTATTGAGTGCTAATATTCATATACCATAACATTTTCCCTGTTAGAAACAAAGATGACTGGAAGTTGGTGGTCCAAATTTTTTTAAATGCTCAAGAACAAACAACAGTTAACCTGGAATTCTACATGAAAATATTCCTCAAGAATACTAAAAAAAGGTATTTCAGATTTAAAAACTAAAGAACATTTGATATTAGCTGTCGATGCAAAATAAATGTTAAGGGACATTTTTCAGAAATAAGAGAAGTGATGTCAAATGAAAGTCAAACTTTCAAGAAAGAATAAAGTACATTGGAAATGCTATTTATGTGGATAAATCTGCAAGACTAACTTTTTCTCTTAATTTTTCTTAAAGCACATATGACAGCTTATAGGCATATTCTGGGGCTGATGAAATCTGCACAACATACCACCTTCTCCATAAAGTTTTTCTGTGGAGCCCATTCTTGATGTTATATATCTGATAGCACTGTGTCTTATTATACTATTCAAATGTTGCCTAATAATAGTTAATTGTTCATATTTCAGACACTCCTAGTATATTTTAGACACCCCTAATATATTTTAACCTTGATAACAAGGCTTATAACAATTTCACCATAAAAGAGCTTCATATATGTAGTGAATACATAGTATTTGTTCCAGGAAAGGAACTATGATAAAGAGAAAAATTAAAATACATTAATAAAGGATGCTTTGGAAGTCCGGCAATTTTCAAAAATATTTGTCTATCGATAGTATCTAGAAAAATGTCATTATTTCTACAGAATTGTATCCATTACTCTTTTACAATGTTAATCCATGTCCTAAAATGAAAGATGGGTCAAAGCAGATTGAATACTGTGACGAAGTGAGCTCCTGTAACCCTGAATGCTGGAGGCAAGAAAACTGCTCAGGAATCCCTCCTGGGCAATAATGACAAGGGTTTCCCGTCAATATATGATGGGGCCTGACTGAGGTTGAATGAGGCTGATGTTAGTAAGTCTATAACAATGCTGTAGAAGGCATGTTATCATTTCCTGTTAGGGACATTCCTATGGGAAAGCAGTTCCTGAAGTGCTCACAAATGTGAATGTATATCTTTTATAATATACGAGTATATGTATATAGACACCTTTTCATATATATATATATATATATATATATATATATATATATA
>NW_017731709.1:1664779-1682943 GCF_001890085.2 Hipposideros armiger
CACCTCTTGTAATTGCAGAAGTCAAACATGACTTGTATTCATTTTTTGTTATCAGTATATATTTATTACAATTTTAGTACACTTTTTTGTTTCTTAAAATGTATATATGTTTTTTGGCATCCTGTGTGTGTGTGTGTGTGTGTGTGTGTGTGTGTGTGTGCGCGTGTGTGTGTGTGTGTATATATATCCTTTTTATAATGTAAATAGACATTTTGTATTATATCTAGACCCTTTTTATAATATACATATACAGATGTTTTATAATGTATAGAAAACCTTTTATAATAGATATCTTTTATAACATATACGTGTGTGTGTGTGTGTAAAACGTGGTGTGTACTGTTAAGTTCCTTGGTTTCAATAAGTCTCTGTACTTCACCAGTGGCACCAGAAGATTTGTGCTCCAAGTTCAGAATCTGTTATTGCACATGGAAAAGCTGCAACTCTTTCTGCTTCCTATGGCCACCTCTCTACACCTGAGTTTCTGTATCCTTAGCTAAACCACTTGAAAAAGTAACAATCGTTAATGAATTATTTGAAGGAACAATTTTAAATTTCCTTGGGGCAACCATTTCTCATTTTTGGTTTTTGGAGCTTTAATGGGTGCTTTTTCTATCATGCATTTGTACAGACATTCGACTCCTGGTTTTTACCCCAGGATACAGATGAGTACAGGTTCCTCTTACTAAGGATACGCATGTGACTCAAATACTGTCATGTATAATGTAGGCAAGCTTTATGGACCAGATAAGTTCTTTTTTATCCCTTCATATTAATTCTTAATTCCTTAAAAAGCTCATATTATTCTATGGCCTGCCTCTATGATATAACTTAAAATAATTAATATTTGTTTAGATTGAAGCAATTCATCCCAAGTAACATTAAAGAAAATATGTTGTTGGGAAACAGGTATTTTCATTCATGCTAATGGGAATGTGCAACATGTCTGAAGGACAATTTGACAACAAATAGTAAAACATTAAAACGTGCATATCATTGAACAGAGTAATTCTTCTTTGAGGGATACTAAATATATAATTACAACTGTGCTCAGGTTTAACCTCAAGAATATTTAGTGCATGCTTACATATATAATAGCTAAAAATATATAATGATGTAAGTAATCAAAATATATGCTTGGATATGGTGCCTCTTTGAAATTGATTAATATGCTATATTTAACAGGAACTTCACAGGACAATATTTAGAAATATTCATGATACACATATCAATACAAGAGCAACTTTCAACATACCTAATGTATATATCAAGATAAAGAGATAAACATACATACACGCATAAGCATTGTGATCCATAGGAAAAAAAAAATACTGAAAGCATAAGTTCCGAAACACTAATAGTGGTTATCCTTAGAAGGTTTTTGTTTTTGTTTCTTTTTTTAATTTTCCAAATTGTTCCAAAGAATATGCAAAGCTTTTACATTAAGAAATATTAGTACTTTTTGAAAAGAATAAATTTAAGAAATAGGAACACTACTGTGAAACATCTTCTGAAATGACTAATACAGCATTTTTACTTATTGCTTGAAAGCACACATAGAACATCTGCTTTGTGCCAGGAATTGTGTTAACTTAGGTACTCATGACTAAGTAAAGAGAGCAAGAATAAGGGAAACAATAATACAGTGAAATTAGTGTTATCATACATGTTTGAATAGAACCCAAATGAAATCCAGAGAAAATTTTAACTTATTTTGAATGTTTCTTTTTATTATAATAATTACTCTTGAATTTGATGATTTTACTGTTCATACACTCCAAATTCTTATAAGAGTTTGTTCTTTAGTGCCCTTGATATGTTTAATAATTCCACAATTAACTCCAGACCTTTGTAATGCATTTCTCACTACAGTGTTACAAAAATGATACAGATTTCATGACTTTTCTTCTCATCTACTTCCTGGTAATATTTACTTGTTTTTAGGTCTTCTTGCTGGATGATTAATTTAAACAATGGTTTTTATATGGTACCAAGTTAATGTTATTTTTGATATAGCTTCTACCTGTTGTAGGGGCACATGACTTTCGTTTTGGAAACTGCTAGGTTAATCAAGTATGTTTGTACTTCTACAATGCAGCGACAATTTCAACATACTTATCCAAAATATTGAGCCTTCTTCATGTCTATCTTAATTATGCCATTTCCTAATTTTTTAAAAAAACAGAGAGGGAAATAAATAAACCAAAAATGGAATATTTATCCAAACCTATGGAGACCCAGAAATGCATCACAAAGATGTAGAAACAGTAATCTAAATTTGAGGATTACTGAGATACCATCTTTTTTGTTGTTGCTGTTGTTTTGTTTTTAGTTGAGCCATCCTGCCACCTGTTGACAGCTCAGCAGCAGCTCAACTTGGGCCGGGAATCAAACCCACAATGCTGTTGCTCAGAGCTCATGCTCTTGAGCAAGCTCTTAACCAACTGAGCCACTTAGCCAGTCCTTGAAATACCATCTTTAATTTATTTACTATCCACACAGAATTATTCTAAGTTGAGCAGAAATTTATGAAAGGATGGAAAAAAAAGCAAATAAAAACCTTTTGTAAGAAAGCCATCATTAATGGACATTTTAGGGAAAGGGCATATCAGAATCACATTGTGTCTTTCATATTTGGTCCCACTGCAGCCTGTGCTTTTATTCTGAATATTTTTTTTCTCCTCTGGATACATGTAGTTAACAATTGGGGCCATGCATTTTATACAGTCTGGACCATGTTTCATCTGAGACCCTCTTCCATTTTCTTATTCTAGGAAAGCTGTGTTGCACCTTAGGGTTTCACTGAAACAAGAGGAATAGAGCCCAGCAATAAGCCACCCATTCTCTGTCCATCAGAGTAAAGCCAGTTTCGTTTCAGTTTAAAAACTTTTGGGGGCACTAATTTTAGACTTACAGAAAAGTTACAGAAATAGTAGAGAATTTCCTATAGAGCCTATTCTGTACTGAATACTGTAAAAAATTATAGCACAGTGGTAAGCACTTGTGGATCTAAAAATACCTAACCATAGAAAAGTTACAGTAAAACTATGGTATAAAAGATAAAAAATGGTACATCTCCATAGGTCACCTACCACACATGGAGCTGGCAGGACCGGAAGTTGCCCTGGGTGGGTCAGTGAGTGGTGAGTGAATGTGAAGGCCTAGGACATTACTGCACACCACTGTTTAGACTTTATAAACGCTATCCCACAAGCCCTCCCCCTGCTTCCTTCCAACACCGTCAGAAATAGAACCTTGAAGCTATCAGTGCTGCTCCATGAATAGGAAAGTGGGCTCAACTGATGGGAAATATTGAAGGAAACTGGCTGAGTAAAGCATAGATCAGCATAATAATGACTGTCAGGAGAGAGTGAAAGGTGGCCTGAGGATCAGAAGGAATAAGAAATCACAATGGGGCTGGCAGAGTGGCTCAGTTGGTTAAGAGCTCACTCAAGGGTGCAAGCTCTGAGCAACAGGGTCGCCAGTTTGATCGCCAGCCTGAGCTGAGCTGACACCAGGTGGCAGGAGGGCTCAGCCAGAAAAAAAAAAAATCACAATGGAAAGATAAAAGAATCAGGGAGATTTTCATGACAATGTGATTTTAGCTATTGCATGTTGGAGGGGTCGGATTAAGGAACCCTGTGGTAGTCATAAAGAGGGCGATTAACATGAAGAGGGTATAGAACTGAGACCCCAATAATTTGACATTGGAAATTTGTTTTGGGTTCCATTGACTCTACCTGGCAAACAGGGCTCTCTTTGGCATTGGACTGATGGAAGATATAATGGTTTTCATCATTATAACTTAAAAATATTTCCAAAGTACAGGGATAGACTGGCTTCACACCACCATAGAAAGCTTTTACTAAAGTGGAAGGGGCACTTAATACTTGTTAAGGTTGCTCCTGTGTACCTGTGTCCTTGTACGGAATCTTAGGGCATCAACAAAAAATGCACAGCAATGTACTCCAAAGCCCATCAAGCTAGATCCTGGAGGGCTGTAGTGCCCTCTCAATACGTAGCACTGCAGGGACAGGCTTCTCTATGCTGAAACAGGTTAGTGGCTGGCCGATTGCGATATAACCTGTGCTTTCAAAATTGGGTTCTGTGAGTGAGAGGGAATCTATTGTGAAGCCCCAGATACTGCTCCATGAACCAAAAATATCTTTCCCCCTGAACCAAATATCCTTCCATTTCTTACAGGAAATTCAGCTCTACTATAATCTTATGGGACCACCATCGTATATAATACTTGTTCCATCACTGATTGAAATGTTATTATATGGTGCATGACTGTATGAAAAACCATGAGTATATAGTGACATTGGATTCCAATTCAAAACCATTAGGTTCATTTTAGCGAATCCACTTTTCTTTGTTGTAATTTATTTTTTTTAATTTTAATATTATTTTTAATTAAATTCATTGGGGTGACACTGGTTAGTAAAATTATATAGGTTTCAAGTGTACATACATTTCTATAATATATCATCTATATATATCATATTGTGTGCTCACCACCCAGTCAGTTCTCCTTCCATCACCATATATTTGATCCCTTTTACCCTCATCTACCTCCTTACCCTTTGATAATGACTAAACTGTTGTATGTGTCTATGAGGGGCTTTTTTATTAAAATTTATTGGGGTAACAATGGTCAACAAAACTACACAGGTTTCAAGTATCTGGGTGGTGAACACATAATGCAATATGTACAAGAGGTATTATAAAATTGTATTGATTATTTCTTTCTCCAACAGTTTATTTGGGTCTAAATCTAAACTTCTATTCCATTTTACTGTCTCTTAGTCTATTCTATTATCATACTTTTTTAATTATGGAGATTTTATAGTATGTTTTAAATCTGGTAGGACCAGTGACCCTTTGTAGTTTCTGTTTTAGTAATTTTCTGGCTATTCTTGCATATTTGTTTCCTCTCATTTTTTGTATAAACTTGCTTGGCCATATAAAATAGTTTGCTGGCATTTGTATTGATATTGAATTTCAATTATAAATTAACTTATGGAGGAATAAAATTGCTCTCTTTTAGTTTATTTGTTGTTACTTTCTAGTGTTTAAAAACTAAAATTTAATTGTTTTAATTTTGATATTTTATTTGTGTCAATGTAAGTGTTTAGTACAACAAATTTATTTTCCTTATTGCTTTACATGCATCTGTATGTTCATTTATATATGTGTTCTTTTTAATCTGTAATTTTAGTTTGGGAGTCCTTTTTCAATTACAAGTTAATAGAAATTTGTGTTTTTTAACCTCTACGTGAATGAATCTTTCTGTTTTTGCTAGTTATTCTATATCAAAAATTGTTCTGTAATAGTGCTATTTTATAAAACCAGTATTTTTTTGTGATTTAATAAATTAACCATTTTTGTGACAGTGTATGGGCACTTAAGAAGAGCGTGCATCCCTTACTGTCAGGGTGTGGATTTTGATAGATACATATAAGACATATTCCATTTATTATGTTGTTTAAACGTTTTATTCCCTTAGGTATTTTTCCACTTATTCTGCCTGGTACTAAAAGTAATGTGGTAAATCCTTCAATTAATTGTAAGTTACTACATACATCTACTTGCATTTCCTGTGGTTTTTTTCTCTTGTTGTTTTTTTATAAAGGTGGCTGCTATGTTATTTGATGTATACATATTTATTAGTGCTATGTCTTTATTGTGTATCTTGGGTTTTAGTATTAAAAAGTGTCCTGTGCTTTAAGGTGTAATTGAATTACACCTTAATTGCCTTATACCGAGATTATTAGGCATGCTCTCTTTTGTCTACCATTTGCCTGGTGTATATTTATCCATTCGTGTATTTTTTTAATCTCTGTATAATTTTGTTTCAGATGTATTTCTTATAAGTGACAAATATTTACATTTTATGTTGTAAGACAAATTGAAAATCAATTTCATTTAATAAGTAAATTAAGCCTACTCACATTTGTTATAACTATGTTTGGTTTCGAATTAATCGTATTTTATATTAGGTGCATTTTGTTGTATTTGCTGTATGTCTTTATAAGATGCCATTTTTTGCTTTTTTTTGGTTTTTAGGATGGTTTCTATTTTGATTTAGTTGATAGCTTTTCATTTATTGTCTTGTTTATCAGGAATTTTCTTTTACCATCCTTGAGGTTTTTCTTTTTAATTCTTTCCTTTTCCCTACTCCTCCCATCATTAGTTACATTATTCCTACTTGATAACAATAAATAATATTTGAAAAATAGCCTTCCACTCTCATCTCTAACTTTGCTTTAGTATAATATGTATACTTACATATTTTAAAAATACTTGCTATTATTTTTTAATACTTCAGTGATTTTGATGAAATAGTAAGTCATTATTTGGTTTGCTAAAGCTCATTCTCTTGGACAGTGTTAAGAATGTATGACCTACAGATCAAGTTTGTTCTTCTTACTGTTTTAGGAAATAAAACTTTATTGGAACGCAGGCACAATTATTTGTTTATGCATTATATATGGCTTCCTTTGCACTGCAATGTTATAGTTGAGTAGTGCTAAAAGAGACTCACAAATTCTGAACTATTTACTATCTGGCCATTTGCAGAAAATATTTACTGATTCTTGGTATAAAGTATTCCTCAAAAAGGGTTGATGGATGTAGAATTCTATAAGTTCTTGCAAGTAGAAAACTAGCCTTGATATTTGAAGCATAACATAGATGGATATAGAATCTTCGGTTCACACTTGCTCATTGATGTTTTTAAAATAACTGCTGCTCTATTTTTGCATGCTTTGGTGTTTTGAAATGCATTTTGATAGTCTATTTTTTCCTCACTATTGTCAGTTATTTGATCTTTTTGCTTCAAGTTCTTGAGGAGTTCATCATTATCTTTGAAATCTAGTAGATTTACTAAAATATGTCTTGGAGTTTATCATTTTTAGTAATTTGTCCAAGTACCACGTGAGTCCTTTCAATTGTATACATACTGGTTATTTTATATTTATGGTATGTTTTTTTGGATAGAGTTTTAAACATTAGTTCTTTTCCATTTTTCTCCTATCTTTCATAAAGGATTCCAATAATACAATACTATTCCTTCTTTGCCTTCCATTTTCACTATCTTCCCTGTTGATCTGATTTTTCTTTTTACTTTATGGTACTTTTAATTCTATTTATGTTTAACTGCCTTCCATATCTATGACTAAAACTTTATTTCAGTATATTCTTTCTTGAGAATCTTATATTTTGGTGTTCAAACCAAAGATAATTTTGTCTTTTTTCATCCATTTCAATAATGAGTTCAAATAATTCCTTTATTTATCTTCAGTAGCTTTATCCTTTTGTTTTTATAATTCTGTTTCAAGGTCGTTTTCATATTCTAAAACATTTGTTTGAGTACATTGAATTGTGTTTGCAATGTAGATTACAGTTTTTTTCTACTTTATGGTTATTTTCCTTGTTTTAATTTAATTTCCCTGCTTTCTTGCAATAGTTCTCTATGGTCTTTACTTTGGTTAACTTTTATTATATTGAGGTGTTTTACAGGATTCCTGGTTTTATGACACTCTTTTCTGTCAGGTTAGCAAATCAAAGCTACCTTATCATGGTTTGTTTGCATTTGTTGTTAGTGATGGGTGTTGTTTTATTTTCGCTTATAGTACCCTAAATCTCCCTATTCTTCCTTCTTTACATCTAATTACCAACAGGCATTTTTTTCTTCCCTTTGGTGTTTTTCTCTTCCCCAGAATTTATAGGTTAGGACTGTTCCCTTAAATTGTGCTTGTCCTTTTAAACCAGCTTACTTCATTAAACAGAAATTGTTCCTTTAAATCACAACTGCACGCTTGGCAATTTTTATGTTTGTCCCCTTAAGAATTGAATACTTTGAATCCATTCGCAGTCTGACATTCTTGATTACTTTTTCTTGGTTTTCATACTTAGGATGGAATTAACCTTTCCAGTTTCACCTGACTCTAAGGCCTCTTCCCTAAGTGCCCCAACACTATGTATTTCTCACAGTTTTCTTGTTCTGTCATGAAGCTCTGTGGCAAGGTGGGGGGTGGTTAGAAGCATGTGAGAACTTGGCACTGACATTCTTTTCTTTTCCTCTCCGTTTTTTCCTCATAGTTATTTTGTAGTTTTGACATTCTCTGTCTTTGGGTAATCCCAAAAATATGGCGTTACATAGAATTTTTGCTAATGTGAGGTAATTTAATACCACTTGGGAAAAAAGATTTGAAGAGGTACTTTATCATGTCTCCATTGTCTACAAAGGGCAGTGTTGTAATGAACATCCTCCACTCTGTGTTTCTGTCAGCACTGGGAGTTAATCTTTCACTGGCTTATGTTCTCTTAACGTCACACAAAGAATTAGAAGCATAATTGCTCTTGCCACAATGGCTTTTTCTGAAAGATCAGATTTTAAAAAATAATTGAGCTTGAAAATATTTCTGCGAACTTAATGCTGAGCAGTACAAGGTTATCTCTAGTTCATTTATATTAAAAGCAAACCTCAAAATGATGTTTACGTATGTTTTCACAGAGAAATAATAATAGCTTAATAATTTTCTTTAGAAAATTCCCCATTCACAGCTGACACTCGCTCTTTTTATCCCTCAAAGGTGACATAAATAAAGGTGTCAAAATCAGTGAGGAAATTGTAACGTACTATATAAATTATAATAAAATAATGAAGCATTCCATAGAAAGCTTGAACTTCTCATCAAGAAGATATTCAAGAGAAGAAAATAGGTTTCCCAGGAAATGAATCCTAAAGCACGATTTCAAACTAATACTTGATTAGGACGTGCAGTCCCAGGGAGGACAGACTAAGGGAGAAAGGAAAATGGCAGAGGGTTGAGGAGAGTAAAAAAAGAGATGCTCTACAGGTTGGGTACAATTCTTAAGAAAACAGATGATATAATTTAAGTCAGACAATGCCAATAGAGACCTTGCGTCTCATAACAGTCAAGAGGAGGACAAGCTATTTATAGGTGGGGTCTTTCCTGTCTCCTGCATTTCATTGGTACTTCTGCTTATATTACCTGGCCCCTCCAGGTAGCCGCAGAGAAGCCAGAGCTTTGGTGGTTCTTATTTTATTAGACATGAGTTCAATACCTGTTTTTCTTGCCTCTTCTCTGGCTTCTTTTTCAGATGAATGGTGTGCTGTGCTCACTAATGACACACTCATGCTACATCACATGCACAGAAGTGAGGTGTTTTGACCTTGAGAGTGACCCAGCCATCATTGAGGCAGCTGTAGCCCAGAACCAATGAAAGTAGCACAGATCTAGAGGGCAGCTGAGGCTGAGCTCATCTGGGATAAAGCATAAGGAGCCCTGTTTATGGTGCCTAATATAAGACCTACATATGCCAACTGGTATACGTTAACATAATTTAGTGAAATACACAATATATAATATTCATATTTTAATACTCTTTTACTTTGGACTTTGTGATGTATAATTAATTTTGTTTTTCAGTTAAGTGTTAAGTGCAAGTCTTTCTTAATCAGGCATGGGGAAATACAATGAATAATTGCATTTTCTTTTCCTACAATATACTAGTTAGAAAACACAGATAATGAAATAATTCCTGTTTTGTTTTTATATACCACGATCAAGGTATTTTTAACCTTTAATACAATTTAAAGACTATATTGATTATTTTATTTCAATGTGTAGGGAAATAATAATTTCCCTTTCATTTTAACAATAATTTCCTTTTGAAATCCAGAACAACATACTGAGCAGATTGTTAGTTCTCTTTATAGAGCGATTGAGTGATTTTACTTAGCATCTTCTTCAATAGGAAACACATTAACTTGATGTACATGATAATTTGGGACCCACTTTGTTTTCTTTTAATTTTATATTCATCTTTAGACTTTGTGTAGACTGACCTTCTCTCCCCTCCCCACATAACAGAGAGTGTTATCAAATTAAAATTGAGCACTGGTTTAATGAAATTAACTTTATAACCATCCTTTTTTGATCCCGAGTAATTCCACTCACACAATACTCCAGATATTGGGGAAATTAAAAGTAGTCCTTTCAAACAAGCTCTTAATAATGAGATTGAAACATATTCTAGCCTTAAGTTATACTGATTAGTGAATAAGAGATAAATGTGAAGATATAATTTATTTGTTCAGAAGGCTAAGAAAGTAGGGGCAAGTTCTTTGTAGTTTGGTTTATATAATAGAAATAAAAGTCAAGCATTTAAGGTATATATAAATTTCAATGGAAATAATGACAGTCTAATTCTAAGTACAATAGAGATCAATAAGCTTAGAAGAAAATGAAGCTCAGAAGACTTTTAAAAATAGAACAATGGCAGAAAATTTAAGATTAAGTAGTTGAAGAAATCTGAGTGGAATATATAAAAATAATGGTCATAAAATAATTATTAGCACTACTTTATTTTTATATATTTTATGTATATATACTTTGGAGGCTATCAGAGAGCATAGTAAGTACTCATTACTCATACACTGGATTAATTTTCATGAATGAATAAATAAAATGAATTATTCAAGTTCCTTAAGTCCCTTACTCTCAACATCAGTAGAGAAAGAAACATAAAAAATGGTTAAAATCTGGACCTACAGTTAAAAATGTAGAAAGCTTCCTTTTAGTGATGTCTTATCATTTTTAGGTTTCCTTCATTTAGTCTATAATGACTAAAATTATAAGAGATTCTTACCTATGCTGCTGAATTTAGTTTATATGTCAACAATATAAGTGGACAGTGATTTCACATGAGTTTATCACAGAAAAATAAGTTTTACATAGCTTGGACAGAAACCCTCCAGCTCTGATGGCCTGCAAGTTTCTTCTCATTATTGTGATGTTTTATTGGAAACTAAGTTTTACTAGTCGTTGTAAACATTGTAGGACTCTCAACAGCAATTTGTATTTTAGATAACTCCACCTTTTTTTTTTCTCTTCTAGTTTCCAGGACTGTTATTATTAATTTAAGATCTGAAGGCTGCACTTCATATTTAAGTCTCTGAATTATGTGAGTGGAGTGATCCTCAGTGACAATTTTTTAATAGTGAGTCCAAGAGAAGGTCCAAAATGGCAGACTAGGTAAACACTGTCTACTGCCTCTCAGGATCAGACCCAAATAACAAGTAAATTAAATTAGAGAACAATCAACCTCAAGAACCACCTGTGAAGACTAGTTGAACAGAACCACTATAACTAAGGATTTAAAGAACAGGCCACATCGAGACTGCAAGAATACACAGACATTCATGGAATAAACTACATATAGATAGACTGATAGGTAGGGAGATAGATGATAGATAGATAGATAGATAGATAGATAGATAGATAGATAGATGAGAGATAGATAGATGGATGGATGTACCCCTATGTACATTGCAGCATTATTCACAGTGGCCAAGACATGGAAACAACCAAAACATCCTTTGATAGATGATTGGATAAAGAAGATGTGGTACATATACACAATGGAATATTACTCAGCCATAAGAAAAGATGAAATACTTCCATTTGTGACAACATGGATAGATCTTGAGATTATCATGCTAAGCGAAACAAGTCAGACAGAAAAAGTAGAGGACCATATGATTTCACTCAAATGTGGAATATAAAACCCAAACCAACAAATGAACAAGACAAAGAAACAAAACTCATGAATACAGGCAACAGTTTTTGAAAAAGAGAGTGTGTCTAAGTAACATCTTTTCTGCCTGCATCTGCTTTCCACAGATACCTTTAGAAGTGCAGTTCTCACCTCTTCATAGAAAGCGTATCCTCTTTTGTCAGAATAATTGGTAAGAAAAAGCCCTACAATAATCCTTCGACTCCTAATCCTAATTTCCTGAACTTTTATCCATGTTTCTCAAGATTTTGGCTCTGGTTTTAAAAGCATTGTTAATCTTAAAGAAAAAAAAAATAGTGACTGAAGGAATGAGTTTTTCAATTAACATTGCCTTTTTTTTTTCCAATATGAAATATTGCTAACTTTGAAGCATCTAAACCTGTTCTCCAAGCACCATTTTCTTACACGTAGAAAGGATTTCTGGTCATGCTCCTAAGCCCTCCCTAAATTCCCTCAAGTTTTTCACTGAAAAGAGCATGGAAATACACAAATACTAAAAAAAGAAAAAAAACCTGCACTAGCAATTGAAACTAAAGAAAGGTGACATCCATTAAAAAGAAATTTTCTGTGTCTGCTAGACGTAATGCAGACAAGAGAACTAAAGCTGAATCTTGAACTTTTACCACATGAAATAATGATTTTAATGTAAAGCTTGTGGAAGATGACTCAAGACTTTGCCATAAAATCATTTCTATTTTCAGATGTCTTTGCTCTGCCTCTAGAAAACAGACCATTTCTTAGGTGGAGATGGGAAGGTGGGAAAATAGGGGTAAATGCCAAAACCGAGAACCTATGAGTTTCTTCTGAGATGTAACTTGCTCTGTTTAGCTCCACAAATAATTCCTGTCATCTAGATTCTATTTCCAAATTTTCTCCTAATACAGAATTTATGATTTCTGTCTAAAGATATTATCTACAGAAGTGTAGTTGTAAATAAAGGTAGCTTTTAAGGCCGATGGTCTGATATGATTTGCCTCTCAGGTCCTGTGTCTCATTGTATAATCTAATGTCAATCTGTTTAACTATATCATTTATTTATTCTGATGGTAAGATGAGGCAAACAATGATGAATCTAAGAGAGGAAGAGAAAGACAGATCCAAAGGAAAAAGAGGTTTGTGACCAAGGTCCACAGCAAAGCTAACCCAAACTGCTAATCCACAGAAATTCCCAATGGAAAAAATTTCGCCAAATCTATTAATATTTTACCACACCTACAATTGGGAAGAAGCATTCTACAGGAAGGAGAGTTAAGTTGATGTCACTGAGAGATAAAGGAACACAAGAACACAAAGCTACACTATTTGAGAAGTCCACCTTTTGATTCACAAAATCATTTCATTAGCCTTTTCTTGAATTTGGTGATTTCTCTCTTGGGGTTAGAGTAAGAGAGAGGCAAACCTCTTCTTTTATATTCATATATGTAACCAACAGTAGAGAACAGGACCAATATACATTAAATAATGCAAGTAGAAATGAATTACAAATTTTTGCAAGTGATGTATTTCTGACATCTGAATTTTCTCTTTAGAAGCCTTTCATAGTTTTACATTTATTGTCTCCCAAATTGCAATTAAGTTCCTTGCCACTCAAGGATCTCCTCAATTTCGCCCCAACCACATGTTTCCTTTATTGCATCATTATCTTCTGGTGCTTTAAAATTACTGTACAAAGTAAAACTTCTTAAAATGTAATTTTGTGTCTTTTCATTAATTTATTGTTTTCCCAATGAAAGTTTACTTTTTTCATCATTTCCTCACATATCTTTTGCCCCCTTGCAGATTTATATAATACAGGTTTCTGAAGTCCATACAATTTTTTTTCCCTCTCCCTACCCTTTGCCCCTTTACCCAGCTCTGCATATTGCTTTTTATTTACTCTAAGGCCCATGTAACTCTTTCTTTGTATAACAGTTTCCTTCTAGGTATATCATTACATATGTGATACATATTATTGTATATTATTAACAATATATAATAAAATAACAGTATATTATAATTATAATTATGATCATTACATAATTATAAGACTACAATTAATTATATGTGTAATACATATTATAATTATAGATATGGATTATATATGTCATACCTCCCATATTATAGTGAAAGCAGAGACTGAAACACCGATCCAATTTCCTGCTCAGTTAGAATCAGCGTATGAATCCAAAGAATGCCTGAAAATGTGAAGAGTATTTATCCTGGTGAGTAAAACTGCAGATTGCAAAGCTGGGAATTATTGTCCCCTCACATCGACTATCAGCGTGCCTTGTGCATAAGTGGCCCTCAAATATTTCTTCAATACATGTTCAACACTAAATACTTGTAAAAATACAAGTCATTAAGAAAAATAAAATAACACAGAGTTTAAATTTTGAACTGCACCAACCCAGACACTTTTCTGTACAGTGTAGTAAGAAGATTTTTAAAACTGCAAATCTTTTCTCGACAGTAATCAGCAGTCACTAAGATGATTTTATTTTATATTTTGTTGTAAAATAGAATTTGGTTGTCTGAGGCCATTTTCATAATCATCCTTTAGAAACTTTTTCATATTCCATTAGTAAATCTCACCCCCACCCCAAAGAAGATTTATGTAATTTTTCTGTATATTTATCTTTTTTATCCCCTCCCAAAGACAAAACACCTGGGCGTGGATACTAATGCCAAGTCATGTAATACGATAAACAGGCCATTAGCATAAAAAAATACACACCACTTTTTTAATTGAAAACTCATTTTATGGCAGAAGAAAGCTAAAATTTGCATTTAAATAGAGACTATTCAAGTAAGATACTACACTAGAGTTTTAAAGTATATGATTTTAATAAGGTTGATAAATACTGTCGCTCACAGGTTTTTTGGAGAGGATTTAAGGAATGAAAGACTATTTCCCATGCTAGCAACCTTAAGCATGTATAATCTCTTTGTTCAGGGATTTTTATCTATGCTATGTTCTCCATAAATAAGAGTCACTTTTCAATATTGAAAGTGTTTAAAAGTTTAAAACATTATATGGTATGGTTAGATTTTTCTTTATGCAAAAATCAGTTAAATCCTAAATGTGACTATCCTATACTAAAATCATTTACTGTCAGTCACCTCCTAGGATATAAAAATTTATGAGTTTCTCTCTCAGCAGACTGTTACTCTGTAGTATCTCAAAGATAAAGTTTCTGATACAAACTGTATCTTGGGTGAAACCATTACTATCTAATTGAAGTGAATAAAAAATGCAGACTATGACAGCGATTCTAAAATTTACGAAGCTTAACAATTGTATGTGAGTTTACAAAAAAAAATCTAATTCCAAAGATTCTGATTCTGATTTCAGTGGCATTGACAGAGAAGCCCAATGCCTGTTGTCCACAGAAACAAAGATGGTGGGTGGTAATAGATGATACTATATAACAAAGATGTTATATTAGTCTTGTGTTGACACAGAGGGTTAAATAGTTAAAACAGGTTCATGTATTCTGAATTCTTACCTGACACCAAGCTTGATTAATAATAATTTAACAGATTGGAACAAGAATCAAACACAAATGTAGGATTTTCCTTTGGAGGAGCTGGCAACAATCAACTACGATTCCCAAGAAATTTATTTCTCTTGGATTAGGACCTTTGGTATTTTGGGTATTGAATTAACAGATAAATTCTGAATGATGTATGCAAAAAATATAGTTCACAAAAGAAGCCTTTTGAATTTGGGGGCTTCCCAGTTTTATACTCTACTAGTTACATCAATGTAAACAGTTTGACTACTTCCCATTGTCCAAACATGCTTGTTCTTAAAATCTATAATTCTAAGGTTATGTATAACAAACAATCTATAGAGAACGAATATGTCCTACTGAAAATCATTTATTTAACTTTGAAATGGGGACCTTGTTCTTTATCATTAACATATTGACAAGAGTCCTGGTCTAGATCATAAGCGTGTTCTTGAGAAACTCTATTGGAGGTCATTCATTCCTATTCAATCTGTTCAAAGATTTTCATCTTTAAGAAGAGAATCATGGGCTTGCTATTAAAGCTTTACTTCCCTCATCTACCTTAAAGTAACTACTATTACTAACTAGTAGAGACTTACATGAATCTGAATTCACATCCCCTTCGTTAAACCTGAACACACTCTCTTGCATGCTTCGGTATTATATATTCATGGCATGATAAAGTTAATGGCTTATTTACATTATCAGCACTAATGCATTTTTCACATCAAAGTATCTTTGAATAAGAAAGAACCTGACATTAATTAACCTTGTACAGTATTTCCTGTACAATATTCTAATAAGATCTGCCTGAAAAAATCCAGGGGATAAATATTTAGCAAAGTGGACCTACGCAAATATGCTCAGTGAACTCTGAGCATTTCTCCTGTCCCCCATTACCTTCTGCAGAGTGAGTGATGTCCAACAGAATACACAGGATAACAGAAGGAGAAAAAAGTGCCTGGGAAACACACAGGTATCATGACAAATTTCTGAATAAGTCAGAGAGGCAGAAATGAAAATGAACTTTTCAATTGAACTTTAAAGTTTACCAACTTTCAGAACCTATACATACATTTAATCCTTACAATAAGCCTATGCTATATTATAAACCTTACTTTAGAGATGGGAAACTGAATCTTCAAACATTTAATTAATATCTCTAAGCTCACACAGCAAATAATGGGAGCAGGATTGAGTTGGGTGTCTCTTAATGCCTAAACCAGCTCTCTTTTCATTACAACAGCATTTTCCAATGTGTGCCCTGTGGAACAGTATTAAGGTCAGGAGAAGGGAGAGGCCTCATGGTAAATGAAGTTTGACAAAAGTTGAAATAAGCAGACGTTCCTGGATTTGTTAAATATGACTCCTCATAATTTGTAATGTATTACCATGTAATTTGAATTTTGCAAAGGGGGGTATAGATTTCAAAATTTGCCAACTTAATTTAACTTTGGGTTTGCTCTGTGGCAGATCGAACCCTGGAACTAGGGTTCCTTAAAATTCTTTCTGAGAACCATTGGCCTTTGTGTTCCTCAGCTTTGTTATTTAGTTTCTAAGTATCAGAAAAGGGAGAGTATCACTGAACTTGCATGGGAATGCTGGCTAGGAAAAATACCTCTCCTTAGGAGAATCATCTGGAATCCATGATGGATAAATACAGAAGATGTTTAAATTAATATTAGCTGTAAGAGGAAATGGAATCAATAGGTTAATGATGCATCTGCCCTTCTGCCTTTTGCTGATGCAAATGAAAATGCAAAATATTTGTTTAAATAGTAGAAGTGACACTGAAATAACCTGAAACTTCAGGCTCAATATTGAGAACCCAAATAGCAGGGTGTTCAGGGAGAGCATAGATAGATTTCCAACACTGAACACTTAGAGCAATTATTTTCCCGGTTAGTTTCACTCTACCTGATTTATGATTTTGTAAAATGGACTTGCTCTCTTATCTCAGACTGGGCTCATTTTCTGGTGCTTCCAAAAGTTCCTTTTTTTTTTTTTTTAAGAAGAAAACAATCACTGCAGTGTATTGTACTGAATTACATCTAAAACTCCAAACCATTTCTGCAGCAAATTCTATTTAGTGGTCCTAATATCCTGTTTTAACAAGGGTTTCAACAGAGAGATAAAAATTAAATGTTTGCCACTGTGATGCATTATTAACTCAAAACCTTTAATTATAGCACTGCCTGATTTAATTAAACCCTAGGCTACATACTGTCGGCCTTCCTATCATGGGCCCCTGTGTTGAAAGGTTTATAGCTGAGCTATTTTAAGAAAAGTTATCCCATGTTTCAAGATAGGATACAAGTCTTCCACCTAGGAGAGAATGATCTTCGTTGTCAATTGGGAGAACAAAAACACCCAATACAAATCCAACACTGACAACAAAGGCACAATTTTTTATTTTATTAAAGATAGTTCTGCACAATTCCCTGATGGTGACTACTCACCTAAATTTTAAGTAACTATTTTAAAATAGAAACAAATTGAAAATAAAAGTGGAAGATGGATGGATAAGGTGTCTCATGTGAATTTCCTTTGACACAAAGGTGGAGAACTTGACTCAAGTTTTCAGAAGCAAATGAATGGGCATCTGACTATTCAGACATGACTGAGCTTTTGGTGATATGACTCCTCAGGAAAGGCTCCTAAATCCTATGCCTTCTTCCTTATTCCATTACTACTAAGGGTCTCAGGGTTGGAATAGTGGGCTGCAAATTTGAGCATGAATGGGAATCAGCTGGGAAGCTTGTTAAAAGCAGACTGCTGGGCCTCTGTCAGAGATTCCAATTCAGCAGGTCTGGATGAGGCTCAAGAATTTGAATTTCCAATAAGTTTCTAAGTGATGCTGTGGCTGCTGCTGCTGCTGCTGCTGCTCCAGGGATGGCACTCTGAGAACCATTGGTGTAGAATAAATAGAGATCTGACTCTCTTACAGGATATGAATGGAAACACATATGGACATATATGGGAAAAGGGAGGGAGGGAGGGAGGGAGAGGGAGAGGGAGAGAGAGAGAGAGAGAGAGAGAGAGAGAGAGAGAGAGAGAGAGAGA
>NW_017731709.1:1683063-1698418 GCF_001890085.2 Hipposideros armiger
AAGGAGAAGGAGAAGGAGAAGGAGAAGGAGAAGGAGAAGGAGAAGGAGAAGGAGAAGGAGAAGGAGAAGGAGAAGGAGAAGGAGAAGGAGAAGAATGGAGAGGAGAGGAGAGGAGACAGAGACAAAGATAAATCTGACCTTTGTCCTGGGTTCCTAAGTGGTAACTTCTAAACCTTTGGAATTTCTGAGTGATAGGAGTGCCTTGTATTCATGGAGAGCCCCTCTGATTATAACTAACAGTTTATGCTAATGGATGACCCAGAGTCTGAACAGCCACACCTAATAAATAGTCTTAGGGTGTGGACTGGACCTGCCAGAAAGACTAACCCTGTGTTTTAGGTTAGGGCTTTAGGTCAGAAGCTTCAATTGACATAGAAACTGAATTCAACCATGTAGACAATAATTTAATCATGCTCACATAATGAAACCCGGGAATCCTCTAAATACTGAAGGGCAGGTGAACATCCTACCTGGTCAGTACTCCATGCATATTGCCATTTATGAATGCTGAGAGGGTACCACATCCTGAAAACAATGGAAAACTCACACTTGGAAGTCCCTCTGCACTCTGGTTTCTCCATTTGGCTGGTTCTAATTTGTATCCTTTCCCTGCCACAAGCTTTATCCATGAGGCCTTCAGTATGTTCTATGAGTCTTTTTCGCAAATTACTGAACCTGAAGGTGGTTTTAGGAAACCACCAATTTTGCTGAAGTTGGTGTCAGAAATGAGGGTCATGTTGTGTGGATTCTTCTCTTTAACTTTGTAGTCTGATCCTAATTCTTTGCAGTTGGGGGTCAAAAGCCTTGTGCAGACCTGGTGTTCTGGAGGACTGCACCTTAAACCCCCACGTTCAGCTAACTCTGAGAGTGAGATTGGGGAATGAGGAACAGAGACTGGAACTGACTCCGGGATGCCAGCTGAAGCCAGGAATGAGCCAGTTTTACACAGGTCTCAGACAAGAACACTTTCACCAGCAATCCTATCTTTTTTCCATATATTGTTTATCTCCCTATCAACATAAATACACCCACTAAGAACAAAAGAAAGCATCAGTGCAGATTTTAGATGTTGCCATTTTTAATACACTAATTTAATTTCTCCTAGATTTCTATATATTTCGGAAGCTACCACTCTATGCCATGTAAATTCAGATAGCTATGCTTTCAACTTCCCATAGTGTAAGGCATCTTTAAGAATTGGCAGGACCCAGCAACATTACATCAAAAGTCTTAGCATCCATTTCACATGTTAAAAGGGAAAGGGAGCGTTCTGTTCCTGTCTTGTATTCTAATCCTAAGAGACTTCACCAGCTGCAAACAAGCTATGAGAATGCCTGCAGAATTTGTCTCCTTTGAGATCAGAAAGGCTTTTTCATAAGAAAAAAGAAAAGGCTATTGAATCCTCTTCAGTTCTTTACCAGCTGTAGTGAGGAATGGCAAGGGGGGAGAAGGCCATTCACCTGATATGTAGAGAAAAACAGTGTTCATTTAATTTTCTTCACCCCCCCCCCTCAGGAGAGTTCATTCTAATATTGGTTAATCTTTAAGTACCTGCAAAAGAATGCTGTGTCTCTAAAATGAAAGAGCTGAAGGCCAACCAATAATTGGCATTGATGGCAATTACTTTGCAATTTAAAGTATAACGACTCTCGTAACATGTCCTCTTTTTTTCCCTAAATACTTTATATATCCATCATTTACTTACTTTGATTTGTATTTTTTCTCTTCAACTACAGTTTTTCAACTGGATTAGGATTTCTATATATACATTCAACAAAGAATTGAGCACTCTATATGCAGGGCTCTGTGCCAGGCTTTGGGGATAAAAATATGAAGAACAAATGACAAAAGAGTTCTGCACTGGAAAAGCACAGCTATAGCTGCAGCAGTCTCTCTTTAGCATGGTAATAACATATTTAATTAAAATTTCACCATATACTTGGCACTCAAAAATATTGATTTACTGCTTAAACTTTCTATAGTTTTAAAGCACATAAAAATATGAATGTATTTATAAGCATCCCATTCAGGTAGACTATTTCCAGTGGGAACATAGAGGAGTTATACTTTCTAAAAATAACTCATGTAAGGAAAGTCCTCTGTGGTTTAAATATACAATACTACTTAATTTCATAACATTAAGAAACAAGAATGTATGCTCTTTTTTTATAAAGAAAAAACAGATATCAACAGAGAGTTCATGCACATAAATACATATCATTTATTTTTTGCATATTCTGAAACTTTATTTGATAGAAATACTCCTACTCCTTTCCACCAAACTTCATTCTACTGTTTTTGTGTTTTACATATATTTGATCATTTAAATCACATTGGTAAAGTTTGCTGAGATTTTGATATTAAATATGCTTTTATACATACATATTTCAAAACTTACTAGAATTAAAGTACAGAAAAACTCAAGGTGAAGAAACAAAAAGGCTCAGGAACTACTTGAGATTAAAGTAGACTAGAAATACATGAAAACTAAATGCATTGTTGACTCTGGCTAGGGAAAAATAGCCATTAATTATTGCTACCACTTAAGAAATTTGAATATGACATGAATTTTTAGGTACTATTGTATTTATGTTTCATTTCTTCATTTTGACAACTATATTGTAGTTATTTATCAAATGTTTCTTTTTCTTGTGATATCAACATTAATTATTTAATTAATTAAATGATTAATTAATTATTTGGCAGCCATGGGGGACAATGTGTCCAAATTACTTTCAAAAAGGGTCAGACAGTTAGAAGCCTTTGGGTCCGTCACTTCCACCACAAGCAACACCATGAGGCTGTGCTGGGCACCTTATCCCTGGCCAGCTGGTGGTATACCATATTTGCTGTGTAACTGCCGTCCCAACAGTAAGAATTCCACTGTGACTCACCTCATCTATGCTTTCATTCTCTTCCTGGGCCACTATTGTGTCTCATACCATGCAGATAAAATCATGGAAACTGAGCTGAGGAAGATTCCTGGACTTTGTGAAGGGGGACTTAACATCAAGGTGGCTGATATAAAGGCCGATAAAGAGCGTGGTGTGCATGCCAGCTATACAGCTGTGTATTGGATCAGCTTTGCCTTGGCCATCTTTTTCTTTGCCTCTTCTGTTCTCATGTTAAAAGTAAAAACTGGTAAAGATCCCAGAGCAGCAACACACAATGGATTTTGGCTCTTCAAAATTGCTGCCGTTGTTGGTATCATGATTGGATCTTTCTACATCCCTGGGGAATGTTTCACCACAATTTTATTGTCTGTCACAAACACCCTGTATACCCCATCAATCATCTTTGGCGGTTTGCTCTGCACATAATACACCAAATCAGATGGCTGCCCAGAAAACAAGTTCTTCATCAGTATTAATCTGATCCTTTGTGGTTTCTAGTGTATCAATTATATCATTATATTCTATTCTATCTACACCAATAGAAGAGACTCTTAACACCATTATACGGTGTCTTTAAATAGTTTTTCCTTCTTCTCTCTATCAAATGGCCTTTTTACATCCTGTGCAATTATACCCCATTAGAGGAGCTGTGGCTGTGGCAATTTCCATGAGAAGAGGTTGAGGATGGAGAGGACTGCCTCACCATTATCCAGAACCTTACTAACTTTGCTTTTCAGTTGAAAATAATGTGGGAAAAACAAAGTCTTTAATACCATGGTTATCCCACTGATTCAAAAAATGTTTTCTTTAGCAAAATTTAATAATTTGTCTACAATTTTATTTGTTTGTTCTCACATATTCTTAGATATTTAACATTTTATTGCTATTTTAAACATTGATTAGCTTTCAATTACATTTTCTAACTGATTATAGCTGGTATAAAGAAAAACTGTTGCTTTGGAATTAGCCATCTGATGGAAATTTCCCTTGAGTGTTTTATCTTTTAGTTGTTAGTTTAAATAATTTGGTTGTTGTTTAAAATAGTTATTCTTCATTATGTAAAGAAAGTATAGTTGCAATTTTAATTGAGTTTAAATTTATATGTAAAATGAATGCTGCATATTTTTCAGAAGAAAGCTTTTTTGTCTGTTGAGGTAATAACCATTTTTTTCTCCTTTTATATTGATGTTATTGGTGATATGAATTAATTTAGTAATATTGGATAAATCTTATGTTTTTATTATAATCTTTTTAATAGTCTGTTATTATTCAGGTACTATATGAAATTATTATTTTAATAATAATAATGAGAAAACTTTGTTATGTGCCAGACATATTCAAGGCTCCAAACTACCTACCTAAGTCAGGCAATATTACTATGTCCAATTAACCTAGTTAAAATCTGAACTCTATCATTTTTTTCTAATCACATGTTACTGTTTTCTTTAGCTGTTGTGCTGCCTCTTAAATACCACAATAAACTATAACTAAAAAAAAATATCCTTTAGTGAGCCAAAAGTTCAAGTAACTTATCAGGTGGAATGAACAGATAACTTCTATGTTTTTAAAATACTTCTGCACTAAGAGAAAAGAAGTGTCATTTTTGAAACATATTCAGTATTTACACAAAACACTGGTATACCAGTATAAATGTTAAGCGAATACAACACAATTACAGACTAATTTTACTTATGAATGTGGATGTGAAAATACTCAGCAACTGTACCAAATCAACCTAAGCTTTTCAATGTGTATAGATAGTAATTCTTTATAAATTAATATATATAATCATCTTAAAATCACTACCCTAATATCTTTACTCATGAATTTGATAGAGGAGCCTAACACTTATATATAGAAATGTTGGAAATTTTGAAAAAAAAAATTAGGCATAACTAAAGTTTTCCTATTATAATTTGTAAAAAATATTATAGCATACAGGCAGATGGAAAAATGGAACATAATAAAAATTTTAAAGCAATATTAAAGACCAGATTAATTTTTGCTAAAAGTGACTTAAATCACTACCTCTTATTTTACACAGAAACAGTTATAGACAGATTACAAATTTGATGTGAAGTAAACTAGAAGAGTGTCACAAAACATCAAAATAGACTGACCATTAAAAAAAAACTGTTAAAATGAAAATCTCACAAATTATGAAGTAATTGATGGTATGAGGAAACTCTACAATATATGTTATCATGGACACTTCTCTCATTCTAAAAATAAATCTTAAAAGTGAATTTAAAAATTACATAAACTATAATTTCAAAATGTTCAAAATCTTAAAAAAGTCTTAATAAAAGTAGACAAAAGCTTATGCCATGTTTAAATTAATTATTAATCAAATAAACAAAATGAAACTATTATATTTTATTGCAAATTGCAAAAGTAGAAATGGTTAAGACCTTTAGGAAATACATTGTGAACTGGCCCATGGGCACCGCAGCACTCTGCACATCTAACCACTCGTGTCCCCACCCTATGGCTAGCACCATGTATGCACTCCTAATGGTGGCAAGAGTTGGCTGTGACAGACCACTAGTGAGCAGACACAGAAAGCCAGCTTGAACCTGAAAGCCAGAGAGAGACCACCAACTTGAGCTTTAGAACTGCCGTTGGGAGAGCAAAAGGAAGGCTGTCAGCACGTGGCCTTGTGTGTTGCAATATTGAGAGAAGGCAGACAAGCTTAAGAATTCTGCCACATGGACCAAATGGACCTTACAGACATATACATAAAAGTCCATCCAACAGCATCAGGATATATAATCTTCTCAAGTACACATGGGATGCTATTCAAGATAAATCACATGATAAATCACAGAACAAGGCGTCGTGAATTTAAGAAAATAAAAATCAAAATATACTTTTGATCACAATGTTGTAAAACCCCAAATCAATAATAACAGAAAAACTTGAACAAACTCTTGAACAAACAAAAGGTCAAAGAAGAAGTCAAAGGAAAATAAAAAAATATCTTGAAACAAATAAAAATGGAGATACAATATACCAAACATATAGGATATAGCAAAAGCAGTTTTATGGGAAAAGTTTATAGTGATAAATGCCAACATTAAGAAAAAAAATCTCAAATAGGGCTGGCTGAGTGGCGCGATGGTTGGGAACTGGCTTGGGACGTCAGAGGGCCCCGGTTCGGATTCCACATATGAGGGCCAGTGACACTGCCCTCCACAGCTAAGATGCTGAACAACAGCTCAACCTGGAGCTGGGCTGCTGTGGGTCACTGGTGACGGCGTAGGCTGCAGCCTCTGTGGCCGTGGGTTGCCATGGGCTACCGTGTGTAGCCAGTAGCCAGCGTGAGCGGCCCTCAAACCGCCGTGAGTGGCCGTCCAGAAGCTGGCGACTGATCTGCCTCACCCGGGAAAAGAGCAATGATGGTGCCAGCTTGGGCCAGTGAAGCAACGTCCTCCACAACTAGACTGAAGAACAAAATGACAGCAACTTGACTGTTCCTCTTCCCCCAATTCCCCAGCACTGTTCCCATCCCCCCAATTCCCCAATAAAAATCTTTTAAAAAATCTCAAATAAACATTCTAACTTTATGTACTAAGGGAATAGAGAAAGAAAAAAGTAAAGCCCAAACTTAACAGAAGGAAGGAAATAACAAAGATCAGAGTGGAAATAAGTACGATGAAGACCAGAATATCATTCCAAAATATCAGTGAAACTAAGAGGTGGTTTTTTTGAAGTATTAACAAAATTTAAAAACTGTTAGCTAGAGTAATATAAATAAATAAATAAATAAATAAATAAATAAATAAATAAATAAGTAAATCCAGAAATGAGAGGAGACATTACAACTGATACCACAGCAATAAAAGGTGTTGTAAGAGACTACTATGAACAATTACACATACACAAAATATATAACCTAAAATAACCTGACACAGTCTTAGAAACATACACCTACCAAGACTTATCAATGAAGATACAGAAAATCTGCACAGATAAATAACAAGTAAGGACATTGAATCAGTATTCAAAAACCGCCCAAAAAGGAATAGTCCAGGATCAGAGATGGTTTCCCTGGTGAATTCTACCAAACATTTAAATAAGAATCGATACTAATCCTTCTCAATCACTTCTAAAAAACTGAAGGGGAGAAAACACTCCCAAACTCATTTTATGAGGCCAGGATTACCTGGGTTCTAAGCCAAACGAAGATACTACAGGAACAGAAAACTGCAAGTCAATATCCCTAATAAATATAATGGAAGAAATTTTCAACCAAATATTAGCAAACTGAATTCAACAATCTATTAAAAGGATCATACATCATTATCACGCAGGATTAATCCCTGACATGAAAGGATGGTTCAATATATGCAAAGTAACAAATGTGATACAGCACATTAGTAGAATGAAAGAAAATCACATGATCATTTTAATAGATGCAGAAAAAGCATTTAACAAAATACCACATCCATGCATTATAAAAACTCATATCTAATTGGGTATGGAAGTACATTCCTCAAAACATGAAGGCCACAAGTGACAAGCCAACTGCTAATATTATACTCAACAGTGAAAGGCTGAAATTGGAGGGACGTTGCTTAAACTATGCAAATTTCCAGATAAAGATGAAATAAGTTCTGGAGCTCTAATATACAAAATAGTGATTATAATTAACAATACTGTGTTATGTACTTGAAAGTTACTAAAAAAATAGACCTTAAATGTCCTCACCACAAAAAAGAAATGGTTATTAAGTGATGCAAGTGTTAACTAATCGTACCGTAATAATTATTTTGAAATATCTCATGTGACATACCTTAAATTTACACAATATTATATGTCAATTATATCTCAATAAAGCTGGAAAGAAAAACAAAGAAATTAAAAGTTTTAAATTACAAAAAGCAAAACAAAAAGACAAAAAGCAAATTATGGTACATTAATAAAAGGAGCTACTCAACTAGTATCTTCTAAAGGAGAAAATAATGATGTTGAAGAAATAATGTCAGAAAATCCACTTAATACTCTACCCTTAAACATGTTTGAGTTTTTTTTGTTTTAATAGCTTTTAGTTTTTAATCAAAATTAATGCATGTTAATTATAGATACTTTAAAAATCACAGGTAAGCTTAAAACAAAAATTAAATTAAAATCATTCAGCAAAAAAAACCAGTGTGTGTATATATAAAACCTCACGCACACACACACACACACACACACACACACACACATATATACCGTGTATAGTCAAAACTAAGAGAAATAGAAATTAGTAAGATTCCAAGTTAAATAAACTGTAATATTGATGTAATTTAAAAAATGCATTTTCTTGTGTTCAACTAGTAAACCATTTATTTTACACAAAAATATCAAGATCTATTGCATTTCATAAACAAGACAATATATATTCATAAGGCTATCATTTGTGGTTAAACCAAAAATCAGTGTGATAATTGAGACAGGGACCAGAAACCTTTTACCCTGGCATATTTAGAAGACAGGAAAAGAAGCACAAAATCCAGTCATTGGAAAAAAGTTCTACTCTTATGTAATTATATGTCAACACAATTGCCACTGTTTTTTTTTTAGAAAACAAAACTTTTTTGAAGTAGACTTGTTGAGGAATAAGTAACACACAGAAAAACCTACTTAAGTATATATGTATATATACACACACACATACATATATACATATATGTATATATACATACACACAGCTACACATGTGTACATGTACATATACATACACACACACACACACACACACAGGGTGCCAAATATTTGTATACACATTTTAAGAAGGGAAAAAAACTGTATTACAATTACATTGATGGTAACCACTTTGAGCACCTCTTGTAATTGCAGAAGTCAAACGTGACTTGTATTCACCTTTTGTTATTGGTATATATTGAGCATTACAATTTTAATACAGTTTTCCTTTCTTAAAATGTGTATACATTTTTTGGGCACCCTCTGTGTGTGTGTGTGTGTGTAGTCAAGGGAGGTGGAGTACAGCACAGGTAAGAGAGTTAATGGTACTGAAACTGCTATATAAGATGTCAGATGGGTAGTAGCTTGGGAAGGTTATCACTTTGTGAGGGGTGTAAAAGTCTAACTACTACATTGCTTTGTACACCTGAAACTAATAAAAATAAATAAATAAAAATAATAAAAAAATATTGACATGAGAAACTCACATGTGGAAAGTAAAATATTAGATAAATACTGTCAATTTAAAATGTAAAAAGTTAATGAAATTAGAAAATGTAATCATTAAATTCACACTCTATGCTATATTTACTCAAGCTGTTAAAAAATACAAAGATGTTAATATCTTTTGTTTTTTGTTTTTTAGCATCAAAAAGGTTGTGTACATGTATTGATATGCAATTTTTAAGAATGTAGATTGGTAGCTGGGTGAGTGGCATGTTGGTTAGGAGTTGGCTTGGGACACCAGCTCTGAGCAGCAGGGCCCTGATTTGGATCCCACAGGAGGGCCAGTGACACTGCGCACTCTACAGCTGAGATGGCAAACAACAGCTCCACCTGGAGCTGGGCAGCCGTGAGTCACCGGCGACGCCGTAGGCTGCAGTGGGGTTGGCCAGCAGCAGGAGTTAGTTATCCTGAGCTGCCTGAGCCACTGTCCAATGGCCAGCGAGCAACTGCCTCTCCCAGGAAGAGCACAATGATAATATCAACATGGGTCAGTGAAGCCACGTCCTCCACAACTAGACTGAAGAACAAAAGTACAGCAAATTGTCTGTTCCCCTTCCCAGATTTCCCAATGCTATTCTCCTCCTCCAATTCCCTAATAAAATCTTAAAAAAAAAAAAAAAGAATGTAGATTGGACTCTTTATTCTTTTGTGACTTTTTAGTTATAGAGGGAGTGAGGTTTTTTAATTCAGAAAGGTCAAACTTGTTAATAGAACAATAATAAGATTGTATTGCATTACCTGAAATGCTTGTTGCTTTATAAAGCTTTTCCTTGTAAAAGTTTGTATACAAAAATGGGATTTCTTCTAGTTAGGTTATATCTCACAAGGATTAATATTAGGTGTCTTTCTTTTGATACCTACCATTAAAGCACAGCCCAGATTGAAGAGGCCAAAGTGGCTAATCTCCTACAGCTACTTCTGATAGTCCCTATGCACAAGAATAAGTGAGAGATGCAGCCCAAGTCTTCCCACTGGGAAGAGACTCCATCGTCATCTGTCTAACATTAATGTAGCTCCTTAAATGAAAGATTCAATACTGAGCTCATTTTGGAAATACACCACAGGCATCTTTGCTCACTAAACCCTGAGGGCCGTTGAAATGCGACAGTGGAAATATTGCAAAAGTGACTCTAATAAGAGAAATGCATGTCTTTTCCCTGAAGTTTAGGATGGTTAATTTTCAACACCTTTCTCTCATTTAATAATTCTTCTTAGAAGACTAATAATTGGTTTACATTTGCATGTTTTTAATAATTCTATTTATAAACAAATTAATGCTCAACTATTGTTTATCTTTCACTTTATTAGGGTATAGATCTATATTAAGAATAAGATATGCATCACAAATCAGATGTGGCAGTATAGCACATTAAATTATGATTAGCAATAAACAATCTTACAGATAACTATGCCCTAAATCCAAATAAAAAGGTAACCAGTGACAACAATAAAATTCCAAAGAGTCAAAGAGTAAATATAAAGAAAATATATTAGTTGATGCAAACTTCATTATGAGTAATTTGACCATATATATCAAAGACTGAAATTAATATAATCCCCTGCTTCTGTATTGACCAATACTAGTCCTTATCTTAAAATGCCAAGGACAAGCAAATATCTGCTTCCAAAAGATGTGACAGTAAACCAACTAAAATAGCTTTCTTATCAAGGATGATGATAGCTAGCTTAAGACTTATTTCAAGACCCTTAACCTCACTTTATACTTCCGTACAAAGCCAGATTATCATAAACTCTAATCTCAATCAGTTCCACACATTGCAAATCTCACCTTAATATCATATCTCACTTTAATAACAACTCAGGTACTCAAACTCTATAAATATACTCTCCTTATTTCCTCCTCCTGAAACCCTACTGGCACTATGTCAAACTGGTGGTCCCTTTTATTGTAGTTTAGTCTAATAATCTTAGCTTTGCTTAATTAATAGCTTTTTCTATTGGTCTTTTGGAAGGTCAACAGTCAATAGTATCAGAGCATTTGAAACATTACATAGAACCAAGGACTTTATTTCTACAAATTTATTCTTAGAAAAGAATCCAAGTTTACTCCATGTATATATTTATTATAAGAATGTTAGCTGCAAAACTGTTTACAATAGACAAACAAATATTATGCAGTAGAGGGATGTTCATTTGAGTTAGCATATTCATAGGGTAAAATACCATAATATCATTACAAAGCAAGTATTAAAAATAAGGTATATTGTATAATGCTCAAAGGGGGTAAAAATTATACTCAAAATAACTCTTGCCTTCCACTCTACACAAATCTGAGCCTCTCCCCGATTTTGTCCATTTCCATAATGCTCATTAACATCTATAATACCTTGTTACCTAGTGAAAATCTATGGATAATTTTGGTTCCTTCTTTTTTTTTTTTCATCTTGTTCAAACCTTTATTCTGTGCTTTAATGAAGAAATATATATTGGCCATTTTTTTTTCTGTATTGTATTTCCTATTTTTGAACAACACATCTCTTTTCAAGGATACGGCAACACCAACACCAACTGGTCTTGCATTCTTAGCTCTTAAATTAATTCTCAACACAACAGCTGGTTTGATCATTTGTCAATGCAAATTAGAAATAGCCTGAACCACTTCACTCATTGAAACCAGAATAAAATTTGAACTCCTGATTATAGCATAATATTCTTACATAATATAGGTTGATACATAACATAACACTTTCCTCTCCAATATCATTTCTTATTCTCTAGCTCACACCAATCAACTTCATTGATGTCTTTTACAGTTTTTAAACTATATCAAGCTTTCTCCACTTTGGGACTATATATGTAATATTCCATTGGAAAGCAATTCTCCAGTATTTTTCTTATCTTTTGGATGCTGTTGGAGAAATATAATTTTTTTAAGAAAGGAAAAACTTCTCATACTCAGAAATTGTATCCACAATGTTAGTAGAGAGAGTAGATTACATAAGCATCCCAGGCAATCCTCTTAGTGACTGCAAAGACAGAAGGTAGCCTTACCCTTTTATATAAGCAAGCAGATAGAACCTATTACATACATGTTCTCAAGGTAAACCATACCAGTCCCCAAGTACGAGGAATTGACAGCATCCCTGGTCACACACAGTTCATCCTAACTTTATCTTGTACTTGGGGTGACAATCCATGCTAATTAATGCAATTTACCCAGAGTGAAAACCAACATACAAACACACTCATATCTTTATGAGTGGAGGTAATTTACAACGTAAATTAAGACACCCACTAAAATTAAGTTCCTATCATCCCACAGAAACTGGGAGACTGGGAGATCTTTACACTTTAAAGAGATCACTCCCAGGTCCTTGAGGAAGCTATTCCAAGGTCCTGAAGTTGAAAAAGGCTAATTTATTTTCTAAAAGATACATTTTAAAGAGAAAGAAGAGGTATTTACTATGAAAAACAAGATAAACAAAGTCACTTCAAAATGGAATCTGAATCCACTATCTATACCAGAGCATCTGCCTTCCATGTCTTACTCCTCAAAACTTTGGAATGTTTAAATTGTCAAAATAACCTTTGGACTGGGCCAAACCAACATTGTATGTCTAAAAACTATTTGCAAAGTAACAGAAAAGCTTATATTCTGACTTCTGGACTGAAAATTAAAGATATTCTGTAGAATTAGCACTGCCATGTATCGCTAAAGAATAACTGTTTGTATCTACAGACATTCCTTCCTTGATATTAACATCGATAAAAATTTCTTCTCTCTATTCATGCAATTATCTCCCTCCCCTTTCTCATAAAATATGCTTGCCTTCAGCCCCTAATCAGAACACACAACATGATATATAGATGATGTATTACAGAATTACTCACCTTAAATCTATGTAACTTTGCTAACAAGTGTAACCCCAATAAACTTTAATTAAAAAACAAACGAACAAACAAAAAAACAGTGTTTGGGTTTCTGACTGAATCAGTGCTTCTCAAATAGCTATTTTTTAGGATCTCAAATTAACGTTTTTGCCTTTCAACTTGGCTTTTTATTTTTAGGTTAACATTACACTTACATGTTTTCTAAGGTAAATGTTCTGACAAAAGTGGAGAGACCTGCTTCCTTTATTTTCAACAGGCAGAATTACACCTCTTATTTTTAATTTGCATTTCTCCTTACAATATCTTCTTGGTTCGATTTTTATTTCTAAGTACAGATACTATCCCAACTTGCCTTTTCTTTTCTGAACTTGTTTCCTTATTGCCCTTTCAAAATTTCAAATTATCTTTTTTCTTTATGTGTTTATTAGTTATATTCCCCAAAGTGCATAAATTCTGTTGTCAGTCTACCCTGTTTAGTTCCTACATGTTATATTGCCTTTGCATCAAAATAGAAAACACATAAGGGTAAATCTGAGAAATAGTGGTAAAGATCTGAAAACTGAAAGCTAAAAAACTATGCAAAGGAAAATTGCAGAAGACCTATATAAGTATAGAAATGTGCCCTTTTCATGTGTAAGGAGACTCAATATTGTTAAGACAGCATTTCTTTCCAAACTGATCTATAGATTCAATGAAATTTCAGTGAAAAACCCCAACAGCTTACTACTAGTTGCAATTGATAAGTTTATTCTAAAATTCATACAGATATTCAAAGGACCAAGAATATTTTCAACAACTGTGAAAGTACAATAATGTTGATGGCTAACATAGCTGAGTATGACTGCACCAGGCTCAAAGATAGCCTAAATTGCTATTTCTGAACTTAAAGTACCAGCCTCAACTCTAAAGATACATTTTTAACTATGTAGCCCTGGGAAAGCATTTGTTTTGTTTTCCTTATACCTCTCTAGGCTTCATTTTGATTTATTTTGTAAAATCAGTATTCTATGTCCTAATCTCTGATAATGCCTTCCAAGTATTATTTCTGCATAGGCCACTAATAAAAGGGGGAAATTTTACTTTCCTTGAAGAACTAACTCTGATCAATCTCCACATAAAAGGCATCTCTTAGTTCTCATCACTTGTAGGTAAATATAGTCTTTCTTTCTTCCTATTGATTTTAGCTATGAACCTCTAAGCAACTATTTCAAAATGGTCTTAACTAAATGTTATGTAAATTTATCCTTTATGATGACTGTATTAGAAAATCTTTACAATTTATATTATTTTAAAAATACAATCCTGCTAATCTAATTTAAATATCTTGATTAAAATTCAATCGTGACACTGTGAATTGCTCAACAGATGTTGGTTTGTACATTTTAGTAACAAGTTCATTTATCAAACATCAAACTAGAAGCACACACACACACACACACACACACACACACACACCTCACACACACACACCTCACACACCTTCTGCTAAGAAGGTTCACCGAAAAACCTTCCACAAATTTTCCACAAAAAAAAAAAAGGTCCACAAGGAGGAGACAAATGTCACTTGCTCTTCACTGAACGTTATTGATGCTAGGCAGCTATTCAGGAAAGAAATAGTGTCTTTAAATAGAGACTCCTATGAGTTTGATATCTTTCTTTGAAAGTTCTTGAGAGTATTACTGTTCCCTCACAAAGAAGGGCCAATCTTTTGTGATGTGCTGAAAAGGAAGAGAGTATTTAAAGTATAGATGGCACAAAGCCAGGAAAACCCTCTATTCACAGCACAATTAAGCTTCAGCCATGTCTTCTAACACTGTGCTGCCCAAGTTACTGCAAAGCTTGCTAGACCCGGGATCAAGGTAGGGCATGCTTTGAAAACTGACCCTATTTCTCTGTGTTGCTTTTAAGTCGTACTTCCTCTAGGAAAACTTCTCTACTGCCTTCCCACTTCTCCTTTCCTGTATTCTGACATCTCTTTTCTGAACCATATAACATTTATTAGGTGGTCACTTTTTTCTACTTTGCATAGATTATATGTATGTGGTTGGGAGGTTGATTATGCACATAGAAAATAATACCTTAAATTCTTAAAGAGCTCATTTTTAATTCTTTATATCTCACCATGCTTATCTGTTGGCAGGTATCAACCCAATTGTATGTTTTGTGTGTCTCCTAGATCCTCTTATGTCAGAACATGTGGATTCTACAATGGAAAGCAGATTTGGTCCTAAGTAATGTTTATGCTTTCTTTTGCTATTGGGTATGTATTGAGGCATTTAATCAAAATTAAATGTATCAAATGATGAATAAAACTGCATGGTAGTATTGGAAGACAAGAGTTTTATGTCAAAAAAACTTTTTAACAAGTCGATATTTCAAAGGGAAGCATATTTCTGATTGCTAGATGAGTTATT
>NW_017731709.1:1702318-1705243 GCF_001890085.2 Hipposideros armiger
AAAAGTTTTGATTTGGGAAAATATTACTAGCATGCTCTCACACTTCAAATTTTAATCTGAACACAAGTTCATACTGATGTCTCAAACTATAATCCATGACCACATGGATTATTCTAGGCCCCGCCACTTTCTAAACCAGGAAAACACATGCTACAGTGATATTAACTGGAAATTAAAGATTTACTTTATTGGCTAAATTTCATCTACTTTGAAAGAATCATAGAAAAAAGAAATGGAGAACTAAAAATTACAAAAACCTCATGATCACAAAAGTTTTATATTTTAAATTAAAAATCATAACCATATTTATATGTGAATACAACCATTATTATTAATTTTTCTTTTTCTAAAGCGTTCTTTAGTTGTTTGTCATGTTTCCAAAGGCTGCATAATATTCTATCAAGTGGACTCATCATATATCAATTTTAAAAATTACAATTGGCAAAATATACTCTTTCCAAATTTTCAACAATTATTTGTGGTATATTCTTTAAACATTATTTTTAGAGAAAATTATAGTTTGGCTATACAAAGGATAAATGCATTCTAATTTTAGATTTCAAAAATGGGGACATTTTTAAGAAAGTAATGCCTGAGCAGAGAGCTGAGAACCCAGTAGGAGTGAAATAAGTAAAGACAGAGAAGACAAGTAATACAAAGCTAATTATATGCTCTCAGTATCAGAATATGTCAGAGGCCTATAAGTTGTTCTCCTCTGGTGCTAGTTTGTATCTCATAAAGCTCAGTTATTTAATTTGTTTTTAACAAATTATGTATTTTAGTACAGTGTTAGATCAACAGTATTATTGCAAAGATAGTACAGAAATTCCTCCAATTTCCCCTATTACTAAAATCATCTTAGTGTCCTATTGCTGCTAAAACAACCACCTTAGTGGCTTAAAACACAAATCTATTGTCTTATAGTTGTATAGGTCAGAAATCCAGAAATCAAGGTTCTGGCAGGGCTGTGCTCCTTCTGAAGACACTAGATGAGAAGCAGTCTCCCTGACTTTCCCACCTTGTAGAGACCAGCTAGCTCCATTCCTCAGCTCAGGGTCTCCTTCCTCCACCTTCAAGGTCAATACAATAGCATTTTCAAATCTCTTTCCCTTCCCCCACCCCCACTTCTCTCTGTCTCTCTCTCTCTCTCTCTGTCTCTCTCTCTCTCTCTCTAGTTCTCTATTTCTATCACCACATCAACTTCTTTAACTCTGACCTTCCAACCTCCCTCTTGTAATGATCCTTNTTAAGTTAAATAAACAAAACAATCAAATAGGTAAAAAATAAATTCTAAATTAAGTTTAAAATATATTTGACAAGTGTTTCATTATTATTATTTATTTTATTTTAGACTAATAAAACATGATACATTTTCCTTTTGCTCTTTATGAGTTCTTCATAAGGTTAAGTTCTCCATTTCTTTTTTTATGATTCTTCCAAAGTAGATGAAATTTAGTCAATAAAGTAAATCTTCAATTCACGTTAATATCAATCACTGTAGCATGTATTTTCTGGGTTTAGATTTTCAGTTTTACTACTGTCTCTGAATTAAGATTACTGTCAATTGATTATCCTCAAGTTTGGTGGTATCTACTATAGTTGCATTTGCTCTTTGCAAAAGTACTCAAGAGAGATATATCTTTACTAGTCAAAAGTATTTTTTTTTCAGTTGCTAATAGAGTCTCCTTTCCATTTCAGGTGGAAGAGGACCCATGAAACGTCACCATTAAGTTGTTCCCTGGGGAAACTTTCAGAGACAGGCTCATTTTCCAAGTTGTATGGCTACCATGTGGAACAGCTGTGATACTATCCTATCCCTTGGTGAAGACCTATTCAGAATGTAAACATAATTACTATTGGAATGTATACTTCATCAGCTTCACTTGTAGGACTGCTTCATTCTATTTATTTTGTATATCTATACTAACTTTCTGAAAAACATTAGTTCCCAGACTTTGAAACTCAAGAGAGTTTATTAACTTTAAAATGTGGAACAATGTATACACATTTATGGTCAGCAGCATTCAGAAAATAAAACAGTGTTATCTGGTATGTTAAACAAAAGGAATTAAATAACTTCAGAACAAAGGGCTGTCCTTTAAATGCAATTAGTTTAACTTTATAAACACTACATTGCTATTATTTGTCTTATTTCACTGCATACCACTGTGAATTTTATCACACACAGAGCATCTGTTTCTGAGACAGGATGTGAAGGATCACTGATCTAAAGTAAATGGTCTCTGAAGTCTCCTGTAAGTCAACCAAGTTTTGTGCAAAGAAATGCATCAGTGTGTTTTGAAAAATATTAGAACTTGAATTTATATTTAGGTTTTAAATTTAAAACTTTGAATGGTTTGGTTCAAATGTTTGTATTGTGTACAATATAAAATACACAAATATAGTAGTACATGAATGTAATTTATAAACAAATAAATAGAAATATATTGGAAGTAAGACTTGTTATTTTTTAACTGATAAGATACATAATCAAGTAATCATGTCTATTAATATAGTGGGTTAGTTTTCATGATATATATATATACAATTATATGTACATAATTATATATATATATATATATATATATATATATATATATATATATATATAGTAATTAAAGTTTACTGGAGTGACAATTGTTAGCAAATCTACATAGATTTCAGGTGTACATTTCTGTAATACATCATCTATACCTCACATTTTGTGTTCACCACCCAGAGCCAGTTCTCCTTCCATCATCATATATTTGATCCCGTTTATACTCATCTACCACCCCCCCGCCCCCCTTACCCTGTGGTAACCACTGAACTATTGTCTGTGTCAATGAGTTTTGTTTCTTCATTTTTTTTCTTGTACTTTTGTTGTTTTTAGTTTTATATCCCACATATCAGTGAAATTATATGATTGATGACTTTTTCTGTCTG
>NW_017731709.1:1707965-1717516 GCF_001890085.2 Hipposideros armiger
TGACCCTTGAACAATGCTGGAGTTAGGGGTGCTGAACTCCTATGCAGTCAAAAATCCATGCGTAACTTAAGTTGGCCCTCTTGCATACATGAATTCCCAACCAACAGTTGATTCTTGAACAATGTGGGTTTGAACTGTAGGGTTCATTGAACTGAGTGGGTCAATTGAAAAAATCTGTGTATAAGTGGATCCATCCAGTTTAAACCCATGTTGTTCAAGGGTCAACTGTATTTGCTACAATTAGTAAGTCAATATTGATCATTGTTATTAACACAAGTCCATACATGCTTCAGATTTTCTCTGACGTTTCCTAATGTACTTTCTGCCCCAGTGTGTCACCTACAGTAGCACATTACATTGTGTAGCCATGTCTTCCTAGTTCCCTAATGGCTATGATAGTTCTCAGATTTTCTTTTTTTGGTAACCCTGACTAGAGAATTACTGGTTCTGGTATTTTGCAGAACTTCCTTTATTATGATATATCTTATGTGCTCTCCTGATTAGATAGAAATTATGGGTTTGGGGATTAAGACTACTATGGTAAAGTGCCATTTATATCACATCACATCAAGGGTATATACTGCTAACATGACTTAGTACTGTTTTTTGTTTTTTTTTGTTTGTTTGTTTGTTTTTTGGGAAGCAACTTTTATTAATGCCGGCACTGGCTCAGAGGATTCACATCCAGAGGCTGAGCCATGACTTAGTACTGTTAATGTTAACCTTGATTGCCTGACTTGAGTTATTGTTTGTCATTTTTCTCCACTCTAAATTATGACAACTCCTTTAAAAAAATTCCTAATCATACAGTACATCTTTAGAAGAAAACCACTATGTGAAGTCAACCTTTAAGAAGGGGGNGAGAAAACCAAGATGTATTATTAAGACATAATTTGTATACTTTTATCACCTGCTTTTTTCACCTAATAGTACATAAAATAATGTTCTTATATCATGGATTTTAATGGTTACATATTATCTTACTCGTATTATATAAAATTACATTTGTCTATTTAACTGTTTTTTTGGTGTTTGTTTTTTATTTTTGTTATTAAAATAATGCTGTTAAAATTTTTACAAATAAGCATATTGCAGGTTATATTCTTTGATTTTCAGAGGACTTTAAGTATATATTAAATTGTATTCTATAACATGTGCTTTTAATCCCCATGGCCTATATATTTTAAAAAAATGTATTCTACTTCAGATTATAAAGAAAACCTCAATGAATTTTTAAAAGGAGATGATTCAGGAGCTACATTCCATAGTTATTATACATGCAACCTAAAATGTGATTTGAAAAAGCATAAAGGAGAAAAATAGCCACATCAAAGTAAAAAATATTCAATTAAATAATTCTTGGGTATAAGTGTTAATAAAAACCATGATTACAGAAGACTTGGAAAACAATAAATATGAGACTGTTGTATATCAACACCTATAATATTGAACAAGATTCAAGAAAGAAAGAAAATTATAAACTAGGCATTTTGTTCCAGGAGTTAAAAAGAAAAGCAAAACATAAACTTATGGATAGCAGAAATTTCCCAAGGGTATAAAGATCCAGCTTCCGACCTGCCTGAGTTCTGCAGTTTGTAATTTATAATTAAAAGAAAGTAAAAAAGGACTGGTTCACTGAAAATCATTTGGCCTATTTCAGAGGCTTTAGTAATCTTTATGTTTTCCACAACCTCTGCCAATGGCCCACATAGACCATCACAATTGTAAACCTCCAAGCAGTACACGTCATAGGAAACATGTTGCAGAAGTGCGCTATATGTCAAAATAACTTATTTCTATACAGCGAGGCGTTAGAATAGCTTGTAAATGAGTAAACAAGCATCATATGTAAGACGAATTGAACATCCAACAAAATATTGTGCAGCACCTTGTAAACAAGAATCATCCAATCCCTCTTGGACTCCTGCCTCGGTTGGTTTTGGTGATTTGGAAGCAAGATGAAAGGAGATCAAGTGTTTCCTACGAGAGAGGGTGCCTGTGAGATACATAACGGGGATTGTAAACGGAGCCCTAGGAGCCTGCCATTAGTCTTTTGAATGATTCTGAGCCACGACCTTTCTGCGATAACATCTTTTTTTTCTCTGTTCTTGAGCTTTGAGAAGCCTAGTGGAATCTTGATTTTTTTTCTTTAGCCTTTTATTAAACTTAAGCCTAGAAATAAGGGAAAGCTAAAAGAAAAGGATTAGAGAGGTTTAGTCAACACTGTCAGAGAAAGGAAATCCCTGCCTTACTGCCAGATATATTAAACTCATGATCTTGCAATTGCATAAAACTATCACTAGCATGATGGCTATGTCAATTAAAGACAGTGCTGGAAAGAATGATTTAACCAGCTCCCTCTTTCAATGTCATTCAAGAAACTCTAATTAGTTTGAGAGGTGTATTTTTTTTTCTAAGTAGTGCTGTAGTAATCTAAGTATTATTGAAGCACACCATTAAAGCTCATTACTATGAGAGTATTTCAGAAGCACCTATGGGCTTGGGGAGGAAATTACTCAGACGTGTGTTCATAAAAAATATTTTGAGGGCCGGCCGAGTGGCGTGATGGTTAAGAACTGGCTTGGGACGCCAGAGGGCCCCGGTTCGGATCCCACATATGAGGGCCAACGACAGCAACTTGTCTGTTCCCCTTTCCCCAATTTCCCAGCACTGTTCCCATCCCCCCAATTCCCCAATAAAAATCTTAAAAAAAAATATTTTGAATAAAAAATGTACAGTGTTTTCCATCACCAAATTTTTTTCAGTGTATTAAGCAGATTGATAACATTTCTGCTTATATTTCAAAGATCAAAAATGTATAACACATATTTTTACATTAATAGCATTGACTAATTTCCTATTAGATATAAAGTCATAGATGGATGTAATTTTATCCAATACCATTTGTTTGTAAAGAAGAAAAAAATACCAGGCACAAAAGTTTAACTAACTTTCCCAAATTTGTATAACTCACTTTCTTCTTCCCTCCTGATCCTCTCATCTATTTTATTGTTGGTCCTAACTGTAAATAAACTGTTTTGAAAATAATAGAATTGTAACCTAGTAATGTATTTCAAATTATAGTTTGGAAAGCATTGCTTTGAGACTCACATTTTCCATCCATGCTTTCTTGATTATTGCAAAAGCTCATTGACTCACCGTTTCATTGAGCCTTAGTGGGTTTTTGGATAGTCTATTCTATTTTTTAGTATAAGCTTGCCTTATCAAACAAATTACTCTCAACCTGAAGATAGGGAGCTAATCTTATGTACTTCTAACTCTTCCTAATCAGCACTGGACACACAGTTAGAAATCCTTTACTACTTTTTGATTAACCATTTTATCTTCTAAATATGGCAGCTAAAAATTAATAATAAAAATCTTTGTTTACATACTTTTACTAGTTACAAGTATATGTGAGTTATTTCAATGTGTTCATATAATCAAAATTTAACATATGAGTTCTATGTGTCAGGTACAGTGCTAAGTGACAGATACAGAGAGAAGTATGATGTAAGCAAAGAGTTCAAAAGCCCCAGTATCTGGTGGGGGAGAGAAATAAGTAAACCAATAATTACAAAATACAACATGTGCCAAAGCTGTGGAAAAAACAGAGTGAGACAGAAATTTAGATGAGTAATTCTTAGCCAAAGATCTGTAAACATGAGGGTAAGTTTGTGGGGTTGGGGAGAATGGGCCATGCTTCCCATAAAAGAAGATGCAAAACTAAATTTTGAAGAATTGAAAGAATGTGTCCAAGAGGAAAATTTGGGGAAGGATTTTCTAGGCAAAGAGAAAAAGATTTGCTAAATCAGATATGGACATTTGACAGATAAGGAGCTGAAGGTAATTTTACATTCTTAACAGAACATGTATAAAATATTGAGAAATGAGACTGGAAAGATAGCAAGCAAATTATTAATAACTATAACAATATTAAATAATTAGCACTTTATTCTAAAGACAAGAAAAGAGATATGGAGGATTAAGACAGAATAAATAAATAGAAAACAAGTATTAAATGGCAGGCTTAAGCCATAACTTACCAATAATCACCTTAAAAGTAAAAGGTATAAAAAACAACAGTTAAAGTCACACATTGGTAGAGTTGAGAATAAATAATCACAACACAATTCTAGGTTGTTTACAAAAAGCCCAGTTCTTATTTAATATTAATATGTAATTTGAAAGTAAAATTATAGAAAAATATACTTGTATACCCTACAAACATTAATTTGAAAGAAAAATTAGTAGTGAGTATTTTCATCTCAGTTAAAATACACTTCAGAAAAAAAAATTACTAGAGACAAAGAAAGATGTTATGTAATAAAAACAGGCTCATCCACTAAGAAGTCATATGGATCCTAAATATGTGTGCTCAAAACAAAAGAGCCTCAAAAACTGATACAGAGAAAAGGAATAATAGACAAATTCACAATAATAGTTTGTGACTTCAAGAACACTTTCTTGGCTACTGATAGAACTACAGCAAATGGTTAGCAAAGATCTGAAAGGTCTGAACAACACAATCAACTAAGAGATTCTAATTGGTAGATATATGCAGAATGCTCTATTCAACAACATTAAAATACATATTTTCTTTCAAACACTATGGAATAATTACAAAGATAGTCCATATCCTGGACAATAGAATAATCATTAACAAATAAAAATAACTGAATTCATGCAGTGTATATTCTTTGAACATAAAAAAAATCAAAAAAGAAAATACAACAGAAGAAAACAGAAGTCAAAAAATACTTAGAATGGAATTAAAATGACAAATATAGCATATCAAAATATGTAAGATGCAGCTAAATCTGTGCTGAGATGGAAAATTTTAGCATTAAATATTTACATTAAAAAAAAGGAAAGAAAAGTCTCCAATCAGCCATCTAGGTTCCTAAAGTCTCTAGAAATGGACTAACTGTTTTATGTGGTTTTATTCTATGTCAACCAAAAGAAAGCAGAAGAAAGGAAATAGTAAAGAAAAGATAAGCCCAGATCAAAAAAATGGAAATGAGAAAATTAACAGAGGAAACAAATGACACGAAGCTGATTCTTAAAAAAAAAAAAAAANAGACTGAAGAATAAAAAGACAGCAACTTGTCTGTTCCCCTTCCCCGATTCCCCAGCACTGTTCCCCTCCCCTAATTCCCCAATAAAATCTTAAAAAAAATACATTATGATACCACCATTATGTACACTAACACATCTGATTGAAGCCATATCAATTTATACAATAGCCACCAAATTCATCTCTCTGTTTTCACCCCTGCCCTCAACATTTATTATCAAAACAGAAGTCAGAGTGATCCATGTTAACATGGAAGTCAGATGATGTTACTTTGCTATTCAAATTATTCAGTGCTCTCACTTTTTATTCAGAATAAAAATGAAAGTCCTTAAAACAGCCCAAGGGGCCTTAAATTACTTCACCCCATTACCTCTCTGACCTCATTTCCTTCTATCTTGCTGATGCAGCTTCTGCCATAATGATCTCCCTGTTGTTCCTCAAACACACAACTCATAGCTTACCTCAGGCATTTTGCAGTGTGCTTTCCCTTTGTCTGTTTTGCTCTTTTCCCCAATATTTGCATGTGTACCCCTGATTAGTGAGACCTGTCCCAAAAGCCTTATGTAAAATTGCAACCCACCTTTTATACACATTCCTGATTTCCTTCAATCTACTGCATTTTTTCCCTAACACGTGTGACATTCTAACACACCATTAAATGTAATTGTTTTATGTTTGTTCTATGTTATTTTAATTAGATAGAAATATTTTCCCTCATTCCCCCCACCTCATCTATTTTAATATAAAGCATATATTTAGCAACAATTATATTTTTTTTGTTTACTGCTACATTCCAGAGACTAAGAACTGCCCCACACATAGTATAAACAATACATAATTGATGAACTGATCAATACATCATATTATTTAACAAGAAAAAATGTAATGTCTGGCATGAGCATAACTAATTTTTTTTTCTATATTAGTTTAAAGGATAGAGTGGTTGTCAATCTAATGTTTCCCAATTTGACAACTCAAATCAAGAATGAAGTACAGGGAAAATATTATCTCCATTAAGAAGAAAAATACCCTAAAATTAAAACAGAACAAAACAAAACAAAAGAACAAAGCAAAAAGCTTTAACTGTAAATGTTTTATGAGTGTATCCATGCATTCCATAAAACCACAAAATAAAATAATAATCCAATGATGCTCAACCAAAATGTAACCTCCATACCCACAGAACATTCACTAAGACATACAAGCAGTAACCTTGGGCATATCAATGGAGGACAAAAATAAGAGTTGGCAAATTATCCCTGTTAAGGACTGAATACACAGAAGTACTTTAATATGGAAAAATCTTATAAAGGTAGGGCTTTAAAGGAATTTAAAAATTAGTGATTTCGCTGAGATTTTAATTCCACATATATTTGAAGTACAGGGACTACAGGTTATTCAAATTCAGTAATTGCAATAAAATTCTAAATACTGGTATGTTTGACAAAGTTAAAAGAAAAGAAAACATGGCATCTGGAAGAAAAGACAAGGAATAAATAGAGACATTTCTGGAGAAACATAACAGAGGCATTCAATGCATCACTTTCAGAATTTAACGAAACAGACAGAAAGGGGGAGCAGGCACAACTTAACTACAATAAGGTATGTTCTGTGTCATTGGGGTAATGCCTAGCTTCTCCAGAATTTCACAAGCCATCAAGATAGTGCACACACACTTAGAATAAGATCTCTCCTACTGCAATGGGGAGTCAGAATGAACTGACACATGGGGTCCAAGATCAGTTTTGCTGGTTATCTACACAATCATTGTGATAAAGAAAGTTCTAGAGACATCACCCCTCCCTATGCCCTGACACAAACATTACAATCTGTCTTGAACATGCCAGAATTAACATTTTAATAGATTTTATCTTGTTGTTTTAGTCTCAAGATAGCCCTCTCACTCACAGGTAATATCTTATATCCTTCCCACTAATCATATGCCTTTGTACATATCTACTATTCTGTCTCCTTTTCTATCCTTCCTCAAATCCTAAAACCATTCCTGTATGTCCTCTGAAATTTATGGTCCATTATCAGCTCCATACATTATACTTTCATCATGCATTCTAAATATTTTCTTCACATATTGCTGTAACAGAAATTGGACCTCAATGTAAGGATCTTGGTTAACCCTGCTTACCAGAGATCTCATTCCACTGGACCTGAAGGTGGTACTAACGTTCTCCTTGTTTGACATTTCTATGTTCAAACATTTCCTCCTTCCTTTATTAGTAATAAAGGAGGAGGAGGGTGGGCGAGAGGAAGAAGGGGAAGAGGAAAAGAAGAAGAAAAAAATCGCTTCTAATTTCATGAGATTATATCACACTGTATTCTTCATTTTTACTGTTAGGGGCTGTTCTCAAATTAAAACTTGAGTTAATGTGATTACATCTGTTCTCTATCCTTTGGGGAATTGTGGAGAAAACCAAGATGTATTATTAAGACATAATTTGTATACTTTTATCACCTGCTTTTTTCACCTAATAGTACATAAAATAATGTTCTTATATCATGGATTTTAATGGTTACATATTATCTTACTCGTATTATATAAAATTACATTTGTCTATTTAACTGTTTTTTTGGTGTTTGTTTTTTATTTTTGTTATTAAAATAATGCTGTTAAAATTTTTACAAATAAGCATATTGCAGGTTATATTCTTTGATTTTCAGAGGACTTTAAGTATATATTAAATTGTATTCTATAACATGTGCTTTTAATCCCCATGGCCTATATATTTTAAAAAAATGTATTCTACTTCAGATTATAAAGAAAACCTCAATGAATTTTTAAAAGGAGATGATTCAGGAGCTACATTCCATAGTTATTATACATGCAACCTAAAATGTGATTTGAAAAAGCATAAAGGAGAAAAATAGCCACATCAAAGTAAAAAATATTCAATTAAATAATTCTTGGGTATAAGTGTTAATAAAAACCATGATTACAGAAGACTTGGAAAACAATAAATATGAGACTGTTGTATATCAACACCTATAATATTGAACAAGATTCAAGAAAGAAAGAAAATTATAAACTAGGCATTTTGTTCCAGGAGTTAAAAAGAAAAGCAAAACATAAACTTATGGATAGCAGAAATTTCCCAAGGGTATAAAGATCCAGCTTCCGACCTGCCTGAGTTCTGCAGTTTGTAATTTATAATTAAAAGAAAGTAAAAAAGGACTGGTTCACTGAAAATCATTTGGCCTATTTCAGAGGCTTTAGTAATCTTTATGTTTTCCACAACCTCTGCCAATGGCCCACATAGACCATCACAATTGTAAACCTCCAAGCAGTACACGTCATAGGAAACATGTTGCAGAAGTGCGCTATATGTCAAAATAACTTATTTCTATACAGCGAGGCGTTAGAATAGCTTGTAAATGAGTAAACAAGCATCATATGTAAGACGAATTGAACATCCAACAAAATATTGTGCAGCACCTTGTAAACAAGAATCATCCAATCCCTCTTGGACTCCTGCCTCGGTTGGTTTTGGTGATTTGGAAGCAAGATGAAAGGAGATCAAGTGTTTCCTACGAGAGAGGGTGCCTGTGAGATACATAACGGGGATTGTAAACGGAGCCCTAGGAGCCTGCCATTAGTCTTTTGAATGATTCTGAGCCACGACCTTTCTGCGATAACATCTTTTTTTTCTCTGTTCTTGAGCTTTGAGAAGCCTAGTGGAATCTTGATTTTTTTTCTTTAGCCTTTTATTAAACTTAAGCCTAGAAATAAGGGAAAGCTAAAAGAAAAGGATTAGAGAGGTTTAGTCAACACTGTCAGAGAAAGGAAATCCCTGCCTTACTGCCAGATATATTAAACTCATGATCTTGCAATTGCATAAAACTATCACTAGCATGATGGCTATGTCAATTAAAGACAGTGCTGGAAAGAATGATTTAACCAGCTCCCTCTTTCAATGTCATTCAAGAAACTCTAATTAGTTTGAGAGGTGTATTTTTTTTTCTAAGTAGTGCTGTAGTAATCTAAGTATTATTGAAGCACACCATTAAAGCTCATTACTATGAGAGTATTTCAGAAGCACCTATGGGCTTGGGGAGGAAATTACTCAGACGTGTGTTCATAAAAAATATTTTGAGGGCCGGCCGAGTGGCGTGATGGTTAAGAACTGGCTTGGGACGCCAGAGGGCCCCGGTTCGGATCCCACATATGAGGGCCAACGACAGCAACTTGTCTGTTCCCCTTTCCCCAATTTCCCAGCACTGTTCCCATCCCCCCAATTCCCCAATAAAAATCTTAAAAAAAAAAATATTTTGAATAAAAAATGTACAGTGTTTTCCATCACCAAATTTTTTTCAGTGTATTAAGCAGATTGATAACATTTCTGCTTATATTTCAAAGATCAAAAATGTATAACACATATTTTTACATTAATAGCATTGACTAATTTCCTATTAGATATAAAGTCATAGATGGATGTAATTTTATCCAATACCATTTGTTTGT
>NW_017731709.1:1723616-1729273 GCF_001890085.2 Hipposideros armiger
TTAAACAGTCCTTTGAATATATTTTCAGTTGTTTTTCCCTTATAAAATATGAAGGTTGCTGTTTTCCAAGTCCTTGCCATAGTTAGAGGACTGGAGGTTTTTTTTTCCTTCCTTTCTTCCTTCCTTTCCTTCCCTAACTCTCTCCCTTTCTTTTTCTCATTTTCTTCTCTTCTCCGGTCTTCCTTCCATCCCTCCCTTCCTCCCTCCCTCCCTCCATCTCTCCCCGCCTCCCTCTTTCTCTTCTTTGTCAATGCTTCTGGAACATGCATTTTAAATTGCCATTTCCTTGATTACTCTTTTATTTGTTTGTTTAAATTAGTTTCAGTGTACAAAACAATGTAATAGTTATACATTTCACCCCTCACAAAGTGATAACCCCCCTCCCCCAATCTATTGCCCCTCTGACATCATACATATCTATTACAATTTCATTGATTCTATTCCCTATTTGATTACTCTTTAGAATAAACATATTTCCATGAAACATTAGTTAATTCTCTTATTAACCATGGCTCTTTTTTTTTAATCTTTATCTATATATTTGTGTTATTATAATATTAACCCTTTGTGGATATATTGCAAATGTCCCAAGAGAAATCTCCAGGTGAAATTCAGAGGGTCTTTTATGACTTAAGCTGCTTTGTCATTTGTGCTGCCCAAATAATGTCCATTGATGGTTGTCACTGCTGCGCTGAAAGCATCCCCAAAGGGTTTTTCCTTTGACATTTCCTTGGATGGCAGTGAGGTTGTCACAATTGAACAAATACACCTTGACACTTGATCAAAGAAAATCAACCAGAAATATATATTTTTTTTATGATTTTATAGTAGTGTGTTTATGTCAGAACATTAATTTTTTATCATAGAAATTAAGAGTGTGGACTGTATGCTGAATTATTTGAACTTAATTCTACTTCAGCACACTATTATATTGTCACATCGGAAAACTTACTCTTTTAGTCTCAGCTTCCTCATATATAATAGTAAGGGCTATATCATAATATTACTGGAGGATTAGAAGTGTTGAACTATAGACAATTTTCAGAACAGGACCGGAACATAAGCGAGCATGAACTAAATGAAGTGACTTTATTTAAGCATGTTTCCTTATATTAAACCTGTGTGCAAGTGCTAGGTCTCTGCTACTATACTGCAAGTTCCAAGAAGGAAGAGACTGTATTTCTTGTAACTTTGTAACTCCAGAGTAACTAACGTATATTTTATGCTTCACAGATACCTGCTTTCTATGCATAAAATATGGATTTTTCCAAGCACAGCATCTGTCTGCTATGTAGACCAGAACTCAACTCTCTTCTTCCGAAAGTTCCTCACTAAAGGAAACATCCTGCTCTATTACTTTATATCTTTATCATATATATCACAACTTTATCTATTTATTTACATATTTATTGGCTTTGCTCACTCTATGAGACAGGGGCTTTGATGTGCTCCTAGCATCTAGACAAATACAGGGCACACAGTGGGTGTACAATGAATGTTTGTTTAACAAGTGAATATGAGATCACTTGATTTGCATCTTAGTTGTACCTTTGCTCAGAAGCATATATTTTTCAGGATTTGTTATTTTTTTCTGGCTTATTAAAAAAGTNAATTCATAAATCTCTAGTAAGACTGAAAAAGATCAAAAGAAGGAATGAACAAATCACCAGTATCAGGAGTAAACAGGGGTGTCACTGCAAATCCTACACCACTGTAAGAATAATAAGAGTATTTTACAAACAACATTATACTCCTATATTTGACAATTTAGGAAAAATGAACAACTTAGATAAAAGAGGAGGAAGCACTTACCAATTCATTTCGTTAGGACAATATTACCACAACCTCAAAGTCCGACAGTAAAAAGCAAATACAAAACAAACAAACAAACAAAAAACCTCAAACTACACACCAATATCTCTCATGATCTTTGACACAATATTACTCAACAACATATTAACAAGATGAATCTACTAATGTATAAAGAGCATTATATACCTGATTAAGTGGTATTTATTGCAAGTATACAAGGTTAATTTCACATTTGAAAATTAATCAATGTAATTCAACATATCAATAGGTTAAAAAGACAAATTATATGATCATATCAATTGATGCAGAAAAAGCATTCAATAAATTCTAGCATCTATTCATAATAAAATTTTTAAACATCAGCAAGTTATGAATAGAAGAAAACTACCTCAACTTGATAAAGGTATGTAAAGAAACACAGAGCTAACATTATGTTTATTGTTGAAATATTTAATATTTTTACTCAAAAAGAGAAATATAGAAAAAAATGCCCATTATCATTTAATGTAGAACTGGAAGTTCTAGCTACTATAACAAGGCAACAAAAAAGAAAAGACGTTAGGATTTAAAAGGAAGAAACAAAACTGTCTCTATTTGCAGCAAACATGATTATCTATGTAGAAAATCCCAAAGAATCTACAAAAAAGAAAGCCTTTGACTACTATTAAGAGAGTTCAACAGGATTCATATAAAACAAAGCACATGTGCACACACACATGCATACACACACGCATACATCACATTTCTATATACTAACAATGAACATATGAAAACCAAAATTAAAAACACGATATCATTTATAACTGCTCCAAGTAAATGAAATACTTAGGAATAATTTTTTTAAAAACATGTATAAAGTCTATATACTAAAAATTACAAAATCCTGATGAAAGAAATAAAAGAAATCTGAAATAAATGTAAAGACATATTGTGTTCATGGATAGAAGGACTCAACATAGTAAAAATGTCATTTCTATCTAAAATAATCTACAGATTCAATAAAATTCCTATCAAAATCCCAGTAAGTATACATATTTTTACCCTTAGACATGCTCATTTTAAAATTTATGTGTAAAGGCACAGGCCCTAGAATATCTAAAACAATTTTGAAAAAGAATAAAAATTTGAGAGGAATCTCTTTACCCAATATCAAGGCTTACTATGGCTGCAATAATCCTAAGAGTGATATTGGTAGAGGCCTGTATGATAGATGGATTAAACAGAATAGACAATCCAGTGATAGACTCTCACAAATATGCTCAAGTGAATTTTTTTGAAGGTACAAACACTATTCAAAGAGGAAAACATAGCCTTTTAAACAAATTTTGTCATAGAATCAGACATCCATAGGCAAAAAAGAAAAACAAAAAAAAGAAAAAAGTAGGAACAAATGATTTAAATTGAGACATTCAAAAATTAACAAAAAAAATGGATCTTAGATTTAAATATACAATATAAAACTAAAAATTTTGGCAAAAATAGCATACAATTTTTGGAACTGAGCCCAAGCAGAGACTGCTTACACTTAACACCAAAAGCACAATCCATAAAAATTAAAAAATAATAATAATAAATTGGATTTCAACAAAATGAAAAGCCTTTGCACTGTGAAAGACCACGTTAATAGATTCAAAAGACAAGCTTACAGGCTAGAAGAAAAATGTTTGCGAACCTTTTATGCAACAAAGAATGTATATCTAGAATATATAGATAATTCACAATATTCAACTGTTAAAAACAGACACTCTATCAGAAAATAGGAAAAAGACTGGAACAGACATTTCACCGAACAGGATATACAGATGGCAAATAAGCCCATGAACAGATGTTGAACACCATTAACCACCAGGGAACTGCAGGTTGAAACCACAATGAGATATCACTACACACCTGTCAGAAGGGCTGAAGTTAAAAATAAAATAGTGATGATACCAAATGCTGGCAGGGATGTAGAGAATATTAAATGACACAGCCACTCTGGATTACTTGCCAGTTACTTATGAAACGGAACATACCCTTACCATATGACCCAGCAATTGTAATTTGGAGCGTTTAGCCCAGAGAAATGAAAATCTATGCTCCCATCAGAATCTGCAAATGAATGTTCATAGTAGCTTTATTTGTAGTAGCCTAAAATTGGAAATGACCCTGACCTTCCATGGATGAATGGTTAAATAAACTGATGCATGCATACTATGGAATACTAGTCAGCCATGAAAAGAAACAAACTATTGATACATGTAACAACTTAGAAGGATCTCAAAGATACCAGCTGAGTGAAAAAAAGTCCAGCTCAAAGGTCATATACTGCCTGATTGAATTTATGTAACACTCTCTAAATGAAAAAAACTTTATTTGTAATAGCCCCAAATTGGAAGCAATCCAGATGACCAACAAATGTATAGTAAAACAAGCTGCAACATTCATACTACAACATGAATACTACTAAGCAAGAAAAGTAAGGAGATATTAACATACATGGCAACTTGGATGAAATATCATGTAATTATACTTAATGCAAAAAGCCAATCCCCTGAATTTACCTACTGTATGATTCTATTTTTATAACATTATTGAAATGCAAATTCATTGAAATGAAGAAAGATTAATCGTTGCCAAGGGTGAGGGACAAGGGAAAGGAGGGCTATGGGTATGTTTACAAAGGGCAACATGAAGGAAACTAAGAATGACAGAAATGTCTTGGATCTTGACCTCTATCAAGGTCAATATCCTGGTTGTGGTATTGTGTTCCAGTTTTGTGAGATCTACCACTAGAAGAAAATGGATAAATCATTCACAGAATCTCTCTGTATTTCTTATAACTCAATGTGTTTCTATGACTATATATATGATTTAAATATAAAATGATTAATTGAAAATATAACACAGAACTGAAGTGGGGATGGGGGAGAAGGTAAAGGGATTAGAAAGTACAAATTAGTAATCACAATATAGTCATGGGAATATGAAATACAGTTTGGGGAATATAATCAATAATATAAAGATTTTGTAGGGTGCTAGATGGGCACATGTCTTACTAGTGGGACCACTTCATAGACTGTGTAGGTGCCTGACCACTGAGCTGTACACCTGAAGCTAAAGCTGAAAATATGGAATGTCAACTATAATTAAATATATATATTCTATATAATCATGGGATATGGAGTATAGCATAGGGAATAGTCAATGGAACATGAAAAGCTATATATGATGTCTGAGAGGTAGTAGATTGGGGGGGAGGTTATGACTTTGTGAGGGGTGTAAATGTCTAACTATTACATTGTTTTGTATACCTGAAACAATTAAAAAAAAAACTAAATGATGTTAGTTATGCAAATCAATCGATCTCACTTGCAAATATTTTAAAAAGAAACAAAAGAAATAAAAAACAATAATGCTAGAAAAATCAACCATGCCTAAATTGTAGAAAATGCATTTTAAAAGGTGGGGAGGCGATGCCCCGCCCGACTGAGCAGCCGCTGAGTCGCCAACAGGTAGCAGGATGGCTCAGCTAAATAAATAAGTAAATAAATAAATAAATAAATAGATAAATAAATAAATAAATAAATAAAAGATGGGGAGGAAAAGGTTCCATTTAAATCACACTAAAGACCAGATATATTTTAATGAGTGCGTTCAAATGTACAATAAAGCAATTTTAAAGTTGACTTATTTCTTATAGAAAAATAATATCATAGCATTACATATTAAATAGAGTTAGAGAAGTTTGAATTGGCAGACATTCGCTGTATTTTTGAATGAACACAAACTTGACTCTGATAACTAAAACCAACATATATCCATCTACAGGCAACAAAGGTGAATCTGTGTATATATATATATAT
>NW_017731709.1:1731233-1732969 GCF_001890085.2 Hipposideros armiger
TAAAATAAACATGAATTCTATAACAATGGTATTTTACAAAACTCCTTACAATTATTTTGGGACCACTCTCATACATGCATACAGACTTTTAATTGTTTATTTCCACAAAAATCATGTTTGATGTGTCATGTTACGTTATTTTATGCTTATTTTGATCAAACGTAGATCCTGAATACTATGGAACAAAGATATGACTGAAGAGAAAAGGGGGTTTTCTCTATAACAAGGAATCAGTTATTCTCACTAGAAAGTCATTCTACTTTTTAGCAAGTTTGCACTAAAAGAAGCTGTCTCTTACTATTACTCGTATATAGAGGAAAACAACAACAACAAAAATAGCAAACATGGGATTTTTGGCAAAATGCTAGAAATAAATGGAACATTCTGAGTACGTCTGCTAACTATGCTGGCGATTAACATGAAGTGGTTATTGAGATGAGACCCATTACTCACTGAGGTCCTGAAAAATGTCCTCAGAAGAGGAATGTGTTGGGTCCAGATAATCAATAAAGAGGCTGGATGTCAAATTAAAGTTTAAAGTTCCAAAGATTTTATTAAGCTGAGCTCGGCGACCGCCCCTCCGACTAAGGAGAAAACGGTCCCAAGGTCTTAGTGGGTAGGATTTTTATAAGGTGGGGGTTAAACGTAAAGTAAATTACAGAAGCTAAAAAGAATGTGTAGTTATTTTAGTTAAAACCGCATCCCGCTGTTGCAACAGTGTTGTTATGTCCAGGTGTCTTAACAGTACATTGTGACCGGGTTGATAAAATTAGTTTGCTTCAAGGCCTCCTGAGATGTTAACATGAAGGTGGGGAAAGGAAGGGGGAACTGCAATGAGGCCTGAGGAATGTTGTTCTTTAACCTTTTATTCCCTAGCAGAAGCAAAGCAGGTGTACAGAAGCAAAAAGAACTGTTAGTTTTTGTGAAATGGTCCAATCCAGTTGTGATAAGACTACTTCTGTAAAACATTCTTAATATTTCTGTTGCAACCCATTTCTTGTAAAGCTAGGCATTTGCTGTCTTACCGGGAAGTTCTGCTTAGAGTCTAGCTGAAGTAGCGGAAGTATGATTTTTAAAAGTGAGTCTGCCCCGCTGAGTCTGTCCGGCCTAGGGTCCAGACCGAGATCCTTACAAATGGAGCCAGGCTTGGTTAGCTTTTGGCACAGGAACTGTCTGAGGACTATATCCTGGCTCTTCTTAAATCCACTCTAAAAGAATTATGTTCTTGCCTCTATACCATGATGGAAGGAACAGGTAATACATAGAATTGAATACAGTGAAATAGTGGGACTGAAATACCTTCTGTAGGAAATGGAAAAACTAGTTTAGAGTCCCCATGAGATCTTTGAGTAGGAATCTTTCAAAACAAACTTAATGTTTCAAAACAAGTTTTGCATGGTGAACTGTGAATAATTAGGGCTCATTGTAGAAGCATAAGTAATATTTCAAAATATGAGTTTATTAATTTGATCTCAGGCAAATATAGTTTATATATGTTTTACCTCTGTTTTCTTTGTGTACTTAGTCTTAGTTCAATTGTCTGAAGAACAATTGTTGAGGACCAACAATTGATGGTCCTCAATAAGTTTATGATTTCTGATTAGCACCATACTAGGCATTGATTAAAATCATATCATGACCAACTTATTAAAGAAACTATAAAAAAGAATTCACCCTTTCTAATCATAGAACCAGTTGAGTAGGATTAGATAGGACAATTAGTACTTATAATACCT
>NW_017731709.1:1735339-1736175 GCF_001890085.2 Hipposideros armiger
CAAAGTTTACTTAAAACAACTATACGAGGTAATTGAAGAATTAAGAAAGGAAAAATAAAACAAAGAATGAGTCTAATAGCCTGGTAGGTGGTAAGAGTTGGTGAGCACAAAGGGCCAGTTTTGAGCACTGAAAGCTGAATAGGAACCTCTAATTCAGCCCATCTTCAAAATGTAAAATTATTTTTATAAAAACACATACAAAAAATATAACAAACCACTAATCCCAATTTTAATTGAGAAAAAATTGTATTAACTATGAGGCATTTATAGTACTTTAATTTGGACAAACTACCTGCACACTGGTATTTTTGAGCTTTAACTAATTTAAACCACGTCAACTATTTCATAGTAAGAGGACATGCCTCTTCTACTCTGCTTCTTGTGTCTAAACTCAGAAAGGAGAGGCTCTGCTCCATCAGACTGATTGTTTCTGTTCCTGTGATCAGTTCACTGAAGTATCTGGCACACTTTTCCATAGTCCTTGAAAGTCAGCAACTCACAGGAATGATACTAGCTTAACTCATGCTGAGCTTACAAAACATGTCAGGTACTATATATAAGCAGCTTTGTACAGTTTGTTCATTTGCTCTTAAAAGCCAACCAATGGAGAAGTAGTATTAAAATACTAACTTTGCATGCAGGTAAGGTAAGACTTAAAGAAGTTATGTGAATGGTGAAATAACTTGCCTAAGGCCCATGGTTAGGAAGTAGTCTTCTAGGCACTGTGATTCCACCACATGAAAACTGCATAACAGAATACCGATGGAGAGCAAATAGGGAGACAGACCAGGATAGCACAATTCCACAATCCCTTCTGGGAAGTAAAGTGAGTGCAC
>NW_017731709.1:1737825-1741694 GCF_001890085.2 Hipposideros armiger
CAAAAATCAAATCTAGATGTGAAGGACAGACACAGACTCTTTACAGAACATAAAAACAGAAGGATTACAACAAAAAGAAATTGATATACGTGGAGAGTTAAGGACTCAGAACCACCCCTGATAGGAAAAGGTGTTTCTAAAGAGCAGAAGAACAAATAGAGAGCAGTAACTCAAGAGCTAAGCATAAAATAGTATTTTCTGAGTTGAAGTACTAGTAAGCTTATGTATGACCATTGCAAGTATTTATAATATTTCAGGCAAATCGTTTTAAAGATACTCTTCTCAACAGACATAGTGTGTGTGTGTGTGTGTGTGTGTGTGTGCGCGCGCGTGTGTGTGTGTGTGTGTGTGTGTGTGTTAGGGGGGTTGAGGGTGTTGTGGTTGCTCACGGTGGTAATAGAGGAACAAATTAAGATCCTCAAAGCACCAAGACACTTAAAAACAAAGGTTAAATTCCACACATAATTCAGATTAAATGAACAGCTCTTTCTTATAGCAAAAGCCAAGAGACAATGGAGAAACCTTTAGGGAGCGAGCATGTTTTGAGAATCTTACACTAAAGCAAATTAAATTGCTGCTGACATGGATGCAAATCAGAAAATATTCTCAAATAAGGAATGGACTCATAAACAGTGCTCATGCACCTTATGGAATAGAATCACTGGAAGATGTGTAAGAGATAGCTAAAAGATAAGTGAGAGCTATGTGTTCATATTGGCAATTCCACGCTATAAACAAGTGTGGCAGAGAATTCTTGAACTAGTTAAAATAGCAATGAAATTAAATTTATGTAACTTATAAAATTGAATACAAATATTGTATGTACTGAATGCTTGTGTTTCTGTATTTGTATGTTGAAGTGCTAATCTCCAAAGTGATGGCATTTGGAGATGAGGCCTTTGGGATGTAATTAGGGTTAGATGAAGTCATGAGGTTGGGACCCTCATGATAGGATTCGTGTCTTTAAGAGAAGAGACCCCAGAGAGTCCTCTCCCTCCCTCTCTCCCCCTGTAATGTGAAGACTTAATGAGAAGATGGCCATGCACAAGACTGGAAGAGAGCTTTCACTAGGAGTCAAACTGGCTCACAACTTAATCTTGGATTTCCAGACTCCAGAACTGTGAGGAAATGAGTTTCTACGGTTTAGACACCTAGTCTATGACATGTTATGGCAGCCCATGCTGAATAAGACAAATTAATATCATCATTTATAGAAAAATAATATTCGGTAAATCATTTGAATAACAATGATTTGCAAAATGAAAGAACCATAGGTCTTTCGGCATCACCAAACAAGTTGAAGGGGAGTGGAAGACACTTAAATTCATAAAAATGAAGGTGGGGAGTGGGGGCAAGAGGGGTTTAATAGGAAGCATTAATATATGTTATTAGCAATAGACTAGAGAGCAGTCATTCTTCACTTTCAAAAGAAACTGATAAATGCTAAGTTATGTAGCCAACTTATGAGGCAATATGAAAACCAAATCCAAATACTAAACAATTCTTAATATGTAAATAGTTGCAAAGGTTTGTAAGTAAACACAGTTGATTAACAAATATGATCCACATATCAAATTTACTTTATTTGTAAGGGAATTGGGAGGGAACATTAGACCAGTTGAAAATGTGATATAAGTGTGAGAATGGAAAACTGTTTTTCTCATCAGCAGATTGAGTGGCTTGGGTGCTGAGATCAGGAACACTAACCAGTATCAGCTTTCTCACATATTGAAATCAGCCATGCAAAAATGGCTTTGAAAATATGCTCTGGGTAATCAATGACTGTTTACCTGCCCATTGTACTCCTAGCCTCAAAACCCTGCACAACTGCTATGAAGCCTTAAACATTTGCATTGCTTTATATTTGTTTCATTGTTTATTCTCCTTATGTCACAGGATTGGTTATCTCCTTATATCAGGGGCTCCCTTTCTCCCTTTCCCATATTTGTGGGGATTTATAACAATATCTCCTGTGGCATTAGGGGTCTACATGTAAAATATCAAAATCAATGTACCTGATGACATAGCATCTACATCCTGGAAAGGTTAAGGACATCGTGGTATCAAGGGGGAAGGCTGTACCTTCACCAAGTTGGTTAGTGTCCCTAAGGGAAGTCCCCAGGATGGAGAGTGTTACAATAGCAGCATGAGCTGAGTGTTAAGCGCATGGGAGGGAGTGACAGCTAAGTGCATACCTGTGCCTCTGATGGTGGAGGAGGGGGGATGCTGGGGAAACTTGGGCTTAATGGCATTTCCCTAGAATGATGCTAGAGAGAGGAGTGAGAAGAGCAGAACTTGCAAAGAGTAATGATGAGTAAGCGCATAATCAAATAGATCTCTTACCCAGATACTATGTGGAGATCTATTTGTCCTTTTGAACTAAACTAGAACAATTAAATTAAACTCCAGGAGCAAACAAGTAAATAGTCAATGAATGGCTAAATTCAAGCTATAGGGTCATTATCTAAGTGAGCTGCAGGGGCCTGAAAAGATTCTGGAAATTAAGCAGGATCTGAATCAAAGTTTACATGTCAAAAAGCACACATTGTTTTTATTTAGAAGCACCGACAACTGGTGAGCTGGGGGAAGAGGGATGGGCATATAGAATGTGAATGAGAAGCCAGGCACAGCTAGCCAGTCAGAGAAGCAAATAGTTGAAATGTCATTCCATACTCTATCAACTTTTTTTCCCCTTTTACACATCTCTATGAAATGACATAACATACGCTTAGAAGATTTCTCCTTTGCTATTTACTTTTCTATTTAGAAACCAGGGGACAGCCAAAGCAAAGGTATGCCTATCGAGGGAGTTAACATTTCTCTCCAAACGACGCTTTATTCTCATCAGTTATGATTTTGGTCTTTATATCACCCTGAGTTTCTAATGGTCAGCTTCTTTTTTTTTTTCTTTTCACTTCTCTGATAATGGCAAGTAATGACAACTGTATAGTCAGCTTCTGAGTAAATGCCAGCCCCTAAACAAAATAAATGGCAAACAATTTTACTGCTTCATTTTCCTGGTCTCTGATGGATTAAGTCTTGAGGGGAAATGCTTCTGGTAAACTGAATGTGGAATATTATTTACATGTTTTAATAGAGAAAAACATTTTCCCACTTTGTAATCTACAAAGGAAAACACTTGCTATTTGATTCAAATAGATCATGAGGATTCAAATTCTCCAACATATTTAAACTGATATCTTGAGTATATATTCATAACCCTATAAATAGAAGAAACCTATTTCTGATCCATAATTTCTACCTGACTGATTGAAATATTTCTACAGCTTCTCCTAGCATCTAAATGGTGATGACTCTAATTTTTCAACCTGTCATTTATTTGCAGAATTTCAGTTGCCTACAGGATATTTCCACTTATATATTTCACAGATATCTCAACCTGTTTTGTTGTGGTTTTTTTTTAATCCACAAATAGCATACAGCTTAGACCTTGTAAAATCCCCAGCCCCTACTTTCTAAATTCGCTGCCTGGAAGTACTAGATTTTGAGTATCCAGCTATAACACAGAGACCAAAGCTGTGAAGTCATTTTTTTTATTTTTTATTTTTCTCTCTATGACCTTCTCCGCTTTACATCCATGTCTGCACCAGCCTTCCTTAACTGTACTGCAACAATGTCTCAAAAATCCTGGCTTTCCTTTCTAGACTCTCTTCCTGTCATGAGTGCAGGTCTTCATCAGCTTTAACTTCCTGCCTCCAGCCTCCTGCCCTCCATGATATCCTTATCAACTCTTGAAATACAAAGTCAACTCTACCACTCTTCTGCTTAAAATCCATGGTCTCTAACTGTCACAGAAAAGGTACAAACTTCATAAAGTCACCCTCTTTGGATGCACTCATGGTGCCTAC
>NW_017731709.1:1746756-1749437 GCF_001890085.2 Hipposideros armiger
ATTAGTGCCTGAAACATAAACAGAATCTGTTAAATTAGACAAAAGGCATAAAAAGATTAAGAATTGAATGTAACATCAGGATGCTGGTAGCAATAAGGAACTAAAAAAAAACTAGGTGAGGCTACATATTCTGTAATTTCTCTTTCCTTTTAATGAAAAATACTGAGGTTTGCATTACCCTTGAAGATTCCAATTAATCCAACACAAAGGCCTCTCCAAGAATACCCCCATGAATTTTTTCTTGTATGTTTTGTTCACTTCCACAATAACAACTAATTATATAAAACTTCAAATGAATAACAGGAGGCTATTATCTTACGAATACCTTTTAAATAGGCAATACTTCTCAAATTAGCTTGAAAACACTGCTAGCATTTGTTTCCATTACCCTGAAATAACCTTGCTTGCATTAAAACCATTTATGGAACCAGATTTTCTGGTTATATTTGCAAACTATGAAGCTCTAAATCTGGTAATATGATCATTTGAATGAATTATTGCTTATTGATATTTACTACATTTTATATACCACATACTAGGTAATATTTAAGAAAAGTCTATTTAACTTTACATATTTAATAGCTAAAATGGTAACATTTATTCATCTTCTGAACTCTACTGAGGGTGAAAAATTTACAAATGTTTAATATTCAGTAAAGTTGGGTTATTATCATTTTCAAGAACTATATGAATTCAACATTGTATGAATAAGAAACTAAAGCAAAAAATATTTGTGGATTGTTCAACATTTAAAAACCAGTATTTATACCAGAATATGACACTGAAAAGCTAGGCTAAGTGGATTCAGAAACAAAATGAGCCAGCTCTTTGNTTGGGGTGAACTGGTTTTTGGCATAGCTACCACAGGCCTGGTACCAGTAGCAGCATCCTCTGTTCATAGCCCCGACTCTCCCAGGCGTCTCCAGGTTTAGCACAAGCAGGGAATAACTGTGGATCACATTGTGGCTCCTACCCAGTGGTTCCCAGACAGTCATAGGCAGTGGGTGACCTGGGCCTGTACTGGAGCCCCTCCGAAAAGGCCCCAGAATTACAATTTAGACAATATCCTATCTCGCCTCCTTAGTTTTATAATATTATCTATTTAATCTTTCTTATTTATCAGATATTTGGCTATTTTACTTGTTTTTTTCAAATTAAACAGCATTTTTTACTGTTAACTTCTATGTCTCAGTTTTCAATTAATTAATTTCTGCCCCTATTGTTATTTCTTTTATTCTATTTATTTGATATTTTAACTTGTTTATTTTGAAATAATTTTAATTTTGAGGACTTTATGAAAATAGTATAAACATTGTGCAGCCTGACTAAACTTTCCCCAATGGTAACATTTAATATAATTGCAATGTAGTATCAAAACTAGGAAATTAATATCAGTATATTAATGTTAACTAGACTACAAATCTTATTCAATTTGCACCAGGTTTTATGTGTACTTTGTGTGGGGTGGGGGTGGGGGGGTGTTTCTGTGGAGTTTGACACAATTTTATCATATAGAGAGAGATATCCCTAAAATAAGATATAGAACTGTTCTGTTACTACAAAGAAATTTCCTTTTTCCTACTCTTTATGGCTGTACCCTCCCTCCTCACCTCACCCCCACATTGGAAATCACTAATCTGCTCTTGTTCTCTATAGTTATTTTTCATTTAAAGACTGTTGTGTAAATGAAATCATGCAGCATATAACTTTCTGTGATTGCCTTTTTTCACTAAAGACAGTAGTACCCTTGAGATCCATCCATACTCTTACCTGTATTAATAGTTTTTGTTTGTTTGTTTTAATTGTTCACAAATATGCCATGATATATGTGTGTCACATTTCATTTGGACATTCACTCACTCAAAGAAAGAGTTGTTTTCAATTTTTGGCTGTGACAAATTAAGCGTCTATGAACATTCATGTACAAGTTTTGATGTGAACATAGGTTTTCATTTCTCTGTGATAACTGGCCAAGATTGCAATTACTGAGTCATGTCATAAGTACAGATTGCTTTTTAAAATAACTTCCAAAGAATTTCTAGAGTGGTTATACCATTTTACATTCTTACTAGGAATATATGAGAGAAGTATTTTCTTCTAATTCTTGCCAGCATTTAGTGTTTTTTGTAGTTTTAACCCACAATTATTTAGTGGTTAATAATATACAATATATTTTCATGTGCTTATTTGACACTCATATCTAATTATAAGTGAAAAGCCTGTTTATGTCTTCTGCCCATGTTTTTCTGTTGAGTTTTGAGAGTTTTTTATATGTTCTAGAAATAAATCCATTGTGAGATGTATAGTTTGCATATCTTCAACTATCTTTAGCTTTTTCAGTTTTCACATAGCAAAACTTTATTATTTTGATAAAGGCTATTTTCTTAATTTTTTTTTCTTTAATGGATTATGCTTTTTGTACCATGTCTGAGAAGTCTTCAACTAGCTCCAGGTCCATAGCATTTTCTTTTATGGTTGCTTCTAAAAGTTTTAAGTTTTACATCTAAATCTATAATCCATTTTTAGTTAATTTTATAAGATGTGAGGTTTAAGTTGTTGAGGGTTTTTTGTTGTTGTTGTTTTTGTTTGTTTGTTTGTTTTGGCTTATGAATGTCCAATCCCTACAGTAGTGCTTAAAGATTATCTTTCCTTCAGTGAACTGCTTAGACATTAGTGAAGGA
>NW_017731709.1:1751037-1762772 GCF_001890085.2 Hipposideros armiger
ACCTCGTATTAATCCAAAACTGTAGATCTGCCTTGGCAACCAATTTACCCAGCACTACTATGAAGGAATTTCAGAAACATGTGAATTGGATCCAATAAATATTCAAAATCCACAATATTAGCTTTTTCCTCCCTGCTGACTAGCAATCTTTCTGTTTGCTGACTTTCCCATTTTTGATAAATTCTTTCCCAAGTGTTTTCCACTGTCTTCAAGCCCCACCCTTGTATTCTCCTTATACTCTCAACAGAGGACAACACTCTTTTGTGGTAGAGAAGGTCATTAAATGTAAACCTCTTCAAGTCTCCCTACTCACCCCACCTTCTACCAAATATCTGTGTCCCCATTGAAATCTATACCCTTGACATCAGAAAAGAGGGTTTTCTATTGTGCACAAGCCAGTAATACCATGATCAGCTAATTAATCTTGGTCAATAATTCCGCATTATCCTGAATATCACAGCTTCTTGTTCATGAATAGCCTTTTCCCCTCATTTTTTTCCATCTTAAAAAGAATAAAATTCAGTCTGATGTTGTCCATGTAACTTCAAGTATAATTCCCTAATTTGTAGTTAAATTATTTGAAAAATTAGATTATCCTGTATATTTTTCTTATTTTTCAATAATTTCAGAATGCCCATGCATTCATTTAGCACATTTCAATTTTGACTTACCTTCTCTGAGACATAGAACGATAATAAATGTTTCTATTTTAGAATTATGCCTCCTCTTTGTCTCCAAAGCACTGCTTTAAAATGGAGACTGTTTGGTCTTCTCTTAATATCCATCCACTTCTATTCTTTTTCTCACACAGCTCCCCTTTAGTCACCATTTAAAAGTTCAATTCTCTTTTAGTTTGCCCTTTTTGTCCCTCTTTAGTTTTAATTCTAAGCCTTTCCTCAGGTTGTTCTAACTTACACATATTGCTTCACCTGTCACTGACCACCTGAAGCATTGCAGAATCAACATATTTACTACTAAATATTCTCTTGAGCTTTGACATATATAACTGGTTATCTGTTACACATTTTGATAAATATTAGTATATCCTAAACATATCATATTCAGGGTACATCAAATGGAAACTGAACTCACCTTCTCACCATCTCTGCCCTAGTAAGCCAACAATCAGACAAACAGCTCCTTCTCCTACATTCTATATTCAGGTAGGGGCACTAACTTTTAGCTAGTCAATAAGTCAGAAGTCAAGGCTCATACTTGATTTGTCATTTCTCTTTATTTCCCCACATTCAACCAGCAAATCCAATTTGGTCAATAACTTAAGTAACTCCTACATATTTTTTCTTACTCTTTGTCTAAATTCTTCAGATTATTTCACCATATTTGTATTTTCAAAACCTAGACTATTACCCAATAATTTGCCCATGATCTGTTAATGTTTTTATTCAAACCATTCTCTACCATATGCCAGAACATCACTTTTAACTAAAGAACAAATATGAATGTACCACATTCCTGCTTGAGATTTAGAAATGATTTCCCTTTATTTATGGAGAAAATTCAAATGTCTTATTACATATTAAATGTTCCTTAGAAATTGGTCTTTATCTACAATTCAGATTAATACTTTAAACTTCAGCATAATACATGCTATTTTATTTGCATGTAAAAGACCTATCCTTCTTTAAATGTGTTCTATATTATCCAAACATTTTGGCCCTTTACATGTTATTCTTCCTGCTAGAAATATCATTGCTGATAACTTTGCTCAATTGTTTATGATTTTGTCAGCTCTTAAATTTAACATGAGGCAGCGCCTCCTCAGAAGAGCCCTCCCATAACCATCCTAAGTCAGATGCTTCCTATGTCTTTCCATAAACCTTTATTATATAATTTAATACACTTTATGTGATACTTCGCTTTTTTTTGGTCTATTATTTTCAGAAGACAGAAGTTTTGAGAGGCAGGGCCCATGTCCTGTTCATCTTTGAATGTCTTGTGCATAGCACAGGGCCTCCATTATTGTAAGCCCTCAAGGAGTCATGGATTGAATAAATGAATAAATATACCTTTTAAGTAGATTACTCTTCTCTTATGACAGGGTTTCTCATATCTGCCAGACAATGAAGGATGAAAAAGATCAGTTTCTGATTTTTGGATCCTTTATTCAGGATTCCAAATGGCTCCTCTTTGTGACACAAGAGTTCTTCAACTATATTTGCAAAATTGAGTGAATTTTATAGTCATTTCTACTTTTCTGCAAATTTGCTTTGGATTTATGGAGCTCCAGAAGATCTGTCTCTTCCTGATTGACAAATATTTATGGATTTTGATCAGTATGTCTCTCAGTCAATGCAATTATTCGAAAATTCTGTTGGCTTTTATGTGCTAACTATAGCAAGTAAATGAAAGAAAAGCAGAGTTTTAAATGAGGTTTCTGAATCGCACTCAATTCCCCTGTACATTTGGAAGAGCATTACAAATTCACTCAAAGTACTTATGCTATTCAACATGTAGCATCTTTATAGCCTATAACCGAATAATCATTCCCATTGTCCTCTTCTACCTGGGGAGCTGTAGTAACTTGTTAATTAATGACCTCATAATGTCCTCCAGTTTGAACAGTCACTTAAATTTGCAATCAATTCAGATTCATAGTCCTTTTTGGAGCTTGTTTAAATAGTCTCCTTTTGATGACTCAGTCTTTTCCAGGCGAGTGCTCAAGTTCCCTATACTGTCTGTTCATCTCCTGGATGACTTTCTGAGTGCTTGGGGTAGCTAAGGCGTTTTCAGAATCCTGGCTGTAAAGTGGTTTCTCTGCTCTGTGTTGGCCTATGCCAATCTGGATACTCGGTTCATGACCTCTAATTTGCAACCTGTTTAATATCATCTTCGGGGCATTGTAACAGTACCCACTGTAGTACCCACTGCCATAGTCTGTGTCTTCAGAAATGTGCACCAAAATAAAAGTATCCACACTCTCCACTTGGTTTTTCCACCCCAGCCTGCTTCCTTTTGTCCATCCCTCTCAGCCCTCGCATGTTCCCTCACTGTGGTTTTCTTGACTATTCGGAATGCATGCATACATTGTATAGAGCTTGCCGAGCCAGTAATGCCCTGAAAGGCCATCAATTTGGCCACATTTCACAGCAAATGATATATTATCTCTCCCAGGACATACTGGATGTAGTTTAGAGGCTTAGAATCTCTCCAGCTATGCCTCCCAAAGCAAGTGTGGCATTACTTGTCCTTGGTTGCCTGATTTATTGGGACTTTCTAACATTTTCTCTCTCCTTGAAGTTCTGTGCAAGAGAGAGAAATGGAGGAAAAATATGCAAAGGTGGACACGTCTGTCTTTTGTTTTAACTGTAGTCCTCTGTTGTGGAAATCATCCGCTTTCTTCACATTTTTTTTTTCCCTTGTATGAGAAGACCTCCATTGCATGAAACCCTGAGGTGAGGCTCTGAAGTTCTGGTTCCTGGTATGTCACTGGCATGTCAAAGAATTTAGAAATGTCTCTTTTCTCTCAAGAAAGAATGATTCTTAAAATAATCGTATTGTTATGATCATACAAAAAGCATTTGAGACTTGTAGGTAACTAATTACATTTTAGTTCTAAGTGGTGTCACCCATCTCTTGATACAGCCAGTATGGAATTATAAGGCAAATAGGTATACAGGGTCATAGAATACATGAATACACATTAAAACAAAATATGCCTTATCATTCCACACATTTTAATGAATTACATCCTTGTAGATGTAATTGTGGAGACACAGTGAGGTCCTTTAAGATAGTAGTCGTTCTCCCCACCTGCCAGGAATATTGCCAATTTGTGGTGCAGGACTGGGTCCCTCTGCATCATCTGATCTTGGTTGACTAGAATGGTCTCACCAAGGTTATGACTACCGCCCCCGCCTTAAGAGGGACTAAAAGGATTCTAATTCCAAGTATCAGAGTGTGCGTGCGTGTGTGTGTGTGTGTGTGTGTGTGTGTGTGTGTGTGTGTGTGTTTTCCCCACAACACCAAGAAATTCTCAGGCACCAGCTAAGTGTTCTATGATTCAACTCAATTCTGACACTACCCATCTGGAAATAAAGTCAGATTCAGCAGGGTTACAGTTCAGTCCCATAAGACCGCCGCCACCCCCACTTTAGATGCTAGTTGCAAATCCAGATTGTTACCTGTGCTTCTGACTAACCGGCTATTAATCAGAGGTCTCAAGGACCCACTTCTTGAGTTTGATTAATTTGCTAGAGTGGCTCGCAGAGCCTGGAGAAACATTTACTTACTAGATTACCAGTTTATTACAAAAGGATATAGCTCATCAACAGCCAGATGGAAGACATGCACAGGGCAAGGTATGGGGAAAGGGCACAGAGCTTCCACACCCTCTCTTAGAGCACCACTATCTCAAAATCTCCACATGTTCACCAACCTGGAAGCTCTCTGAACCCTGTCCTGTTAGGTTTCAGCCTCTCCCTCTGTGGGATCCTGCTTCTCTCATTCCTTACAGGTGTTGTTTCTGAGAGCTCTCCTCCATAAAGTACCTGCAAGTGAATGTCTGAGTCTTTTTCTCAGAACACCTGACCTACGACAGTTGGAATAGGGATTTTGGAGCCAGGTTGATTTCCTAATCTTTGGCCACTAACTCATAATACAATACTTCCTCTAACCAACGCTGCTTTCCTTATTGCCTCTTGCACATTTTTCCTCAGCGCTCTTCCTGATAAGTACTTCATGCAGAGAAATCTGTTTTCTATGCAAAATCATCCCTGACAATCCAGATGCTATCTTTGTTTCAAGGCATAGTAAAAGAAACAAGACACTGTAAGATGACAAATTAAGATAATAATTCCTTCAATTTTCACAGTATTTTTATACTCTGCCAAGCAAATTCGCATTATAATCTCTAATTTGATCTACTTGAGTACAATTGTAGGAAAGAGAAAGATGTTGAAAGAAATCAGGTAGCAGCATTTGTAAAGATTGATCTTTAAACCTATAACTTGACTTGGATTTCTACACATTAACCTTTACTTCCTCTGTTGATCTAAGAAATGTCTGATCTTAATACTAAAAAATAAATAGTAAATCAGGCCAATTGCAATGCAGTCTCCTTTTTCTTCTGAGTATACATCTAGTCATTTTGGAAACACTGAAAATCACAAATAAAGAGAAGAATATCTTTGAAAGTATGTGATACAAGACTCAGGATAAACACTTTTATATCCTCTAGAATATAAGAACATATAGGTTCTGTAAATTAGTAGCAAAAGTTCAAAAGGAGGTAAAGTCTGAGAAACAAACAGTCAATGGGGAAAGATGAAGCAAATATGTATAAAATAAAATATGTGAAAAATTAAACCAAATTTACAGAATCTACATAGGCAGTAGTAGTAAAAGGTTGATTTAATAGTGACAGAAAAGGAGATTTTCCTGTCTTAAAATGTGTAATGGACAAAAAGTGAAGATAACAGATATGAAGAAACAATTGATGAATCAATAAAAAGGTTATTTGTGATCCTGTGTGTCCAAAGCGAAAGGACAAATTATAATGAATGATATACAAATAAATCTTTATTTATTTTTACTAAGGAAGGTCTTTATATGAATTTTGAGATGAATCATTCCTGGCAAAATAAAATCAATCTAAAAAAACACACCCAGGTTTATTTTTGCAATGTTTGATAATTTTAACAGTAGAGAAAAGACAATCAAATTAACTTTAGATTTCTTGATGCAACGTTACTGTTTTCTGAGTGACCTTCAAAAAATATTTACCCCAACTAGTTGTTTGTATTTGCAAAGACATTCCTATATATGTTTGTTTTTGTAAAGAAATAACTTCTTAAGCTTATTTAAAAAGTTTTATTTTAATGTATGTTTCTCTCAGTAATTCTGAAACTTAACTATAGAAGGAAAACATAAAAGCTAGTGATGTATAAACAATAAATACTGAGGAGTGATGTCTAAATAATTCCTTTGAATCTGGTTATAGAAACAAAACCAAATATTTAAATGTACTTTCAAAAGAAAGTATGTATACTGCTAAAATAATAATACAATAATAATCCACAAGAATTCTTTACAGAATTCCTACGCTACCCAGGGCATAAGTTACATCTATCTTATATAACATGCACAATAATAACAATACCAAATACATATTTATATTTCCGTTTTGTAGCTTAGTAAGAAAAGCTGACAAAGGTAAAGTTTTCTCCTAATGACCACAAATGAAAGAATAAGAAAACATGTTTTATCACTGTGTGTTGCCTGATAATAAATCCTACTTTATTCTACTGCTTCATGAAACATACACTAATACCTACACACATATATTTTTAAAAGACTGATATGGATCATAAGTGAAGGATTAAACATAACCCCCTCCCCAACATTTATCACATGCATTTTCAAGTTAGATATTATTAATCTCCACACTGTCTCTAATTTCCCTATGAAGCAGTCTAAATTTCCTCAATCTAAATTTCTTATCTTTTTATCCCTGGGTGCAATTTATCCTAATTCCTTTCTTCCTAGTGTTTTTAATTTTCTCCCCTTTTTACTTTTTCAACAATTGCCAATGACATTCTTTTCTAAAGCTCATTTGGCTTATTCTTAACCATTAGAATAGAGCCACTGTAGGTATGTGTATCTCCTTCTTATTTTCTCTCTCTACCTGCTTCTATGTATCCTATGAACAAATATTGGAATCAAATTTTCCAAGCGTAATATCCACCTATCATTCTGCCCTATATTCTACAATCTCCCCCTACTTGGTCTTCAAGGCCATGATCTGTTTTTCCATCCCAATGTATCAATCATACTTCTTGTTAGATTTAAGCCTTAAAATAGTGACATATAATGGAAAGTGCATGCATTTTGAAGGTACACAGGCTAGAGCTAGAATTCAAAATTCACCATTTACCAGCTGTGTGACATTGGGAAAGTCAGTTTGAAATCATTTGAATGGTTATCCATTAAGTAATTATCTTTCTAAAAATAAGTATATTACATTGTAATTATTTTCTGTAATGGTTAAATTTTATAACTTTTTGAAATTATTTATCCTATTGTGGGGGCTTAATAAATGCTAATGAACTTTCAAACTGAGTGCATTTTACAGTTGTTAACTGTTTACTATTAAAATACTATTGTGTGGTGTGTGTGTGTGTGTGTTTATTCCCAACTCAGGAAGTGGGGGTGTAATGTATTTCCTAAATAGTAATCAGTGTATCAGAAATATTTATTGAATTACTACTATTGTTTTAATAGTTGTGTGTTAATTTATAATGATAGAGTATTCAACATATGTTCAAAAACAATCGTGATTGTTTTATCCTGTCATTTTATCTCAGTTGCTTTTGTACTGATAAATAAATAAATACCCAAATATTAAAATGGAATATCTCTGTACCTTTATTGTTGTTATTGCTTTTGACTGTGTTACTATTAGAAAGGTAAAAAGAACCATTTACACCACTCTTGGGTAGTACATTTATAAAAAGTAACAGTTAAACATAATAACTTTTTTAAATCTATGGGTCAGAGCACAGTTTTATTTTAAAGTTGTCACAAAAAACATTCAAATACATGTAATAAGAGCAATCATTTCATTGTATCATCTACTATTCAAGATTAATGCTTATTGTTCTCTACTAATATGTTGAAAAGTAGTAAGATTTTAAAATTCTGAACTTACATAAAAATAAGAACATTTCCCATTGTGTATGAGATGTTAAACAGCAGTCTCCTTTATAGGAACAATGGGCATTGAAACAAACTTTTCAATAGCTTTTCTCCCCCACTCTGCTTTAAGAATTTTAGAAACAGTATAAAAATTTTATTATACTAATTAATAACACATCCAAGGAAACTCAATAAGCATGTATAAATAAATCTGTACATAAAAATACTCAATTATGCACTTGCAGAGGTCCATACGGTATATGGATATGTAGGTAGCTGGACTGATCAACAGATAGGTAGATGATAGATGCCTGGAAAGTATTACTAGCAATACTACTGATTGAGCTATTATTTATCATTAGGATCTTTCTTCCTTTTTTTCTTTCTTTCTTTCTTTCATGGGTACAAAACAACATAATGATTAGACATTTACACCCCTCACAAAGTGATAATCCCAACAAGTCTACTACCCATCTGACACTGTACACAGCTATTTGCAACACCATTGACTATATTCCCTATGTTGTACGTTATATCCTGTAAAATGGCATATAAAATACACATATATATATAATTATAGATGACATTCAATATTATTTTATATTAGTTTCAGGTATACAGTGCAGTGGTTGGACATTTATATAATTTATGAAATGATCCCCTCCATAAGTCTAGTACCCATCTGACACCATACACAGTGTTTACAACATTGCTGACTATTATCACCATACTGTATTTCACATTCCCATGACAATTTTGTGACTAGGATCTTTGCTTTTCAATAAGTAAAATTTCTAATTCTTACTTTGGGAAGAAACAATAAGAGGCTAACTCCTCTGAATTAATTGAGTCCACTGACAAGATCATAATTTTTAAATCTTATGCACAATTTAATGCCTATTTTGAGTGTGTGTGTGTGTGTGTGTGTGTGTGTGTGTGTGTTTCTTTTAATTCTCTATACTATACGGATGAGATTTGGAAGTGTCCAAAATTAAGAAAATGGAAAAGAGAAAAATGATAAATGATATTATGTCAAAATCAAAATCATTTAAAAATAATATGTCTGATTATTTTAGCACAGGCTAATGAAGGAATTATAAAATAAGAATGCTGCCTCCTCTGACAGGGAAATGGAATATTTGGAGGTGTTAATATACTTCAATACCAATCTTTATCTCCTCTAAAAGGGAATTTTCTCTAGTAAATCAAAAGCAGTATTTTAATTATGGACAACAGTGTTTATTTCAGCATTCTAATCAGCACAATTCATTGGGCAGCTGTCTTTTGTCACACATTATAGATACAGAGATGAAGACTTATAAAGTACCCTCAAGAGTCTCTCACTTTGTAAGATATACAGACGTATCAAAACTTTAATATTCCAGATGCCATCAGAAATTTTGTCATCATATTTTTTACTTTATTAGCTTTAATACATTTATAATATATATGTATATTAGGTTTAATCAATTTATAAAAATATACATAGCATAAGGCATTCTCTTACAGAAACCCAATAAATTATAAATGAATAATAAAATATAAACAAATCACCCTTATATCTGGAAAATTGTAAACTCCCTTTAAAATAATCATGTTAAACTAAAATTCCATAACCTAGAAAATAAAATACATATCAAAAGGTATGATATTTGTAAGATAAATATATGTTTTCAAATGTTTATAGTACTTGATAAGAAAGAATTATAACTACATGAAACAGACTTCTACTATTGGCTATGATGACTTCATTTGCATCAGACTGATTCTCCTTCTGAGAAGAACTATAAAACTAGATGAAATATACGAAGAAAATAAAAACTCCAAAAGTTTGAAGGCAGAAGAGAGCAAGCAATAAATCCAAGACCTGAGAGGGAGAGAAGGAAGCTTCCTTCTCTGTAACTTTTCCCCTTTCATGTTGATTCTTGATGCAAAATTCTGCAGCCCAGCCAAAAGCAGTAACCTAGAGGTTTCTCAAAAGTATAAAAGATCCAGGGAAAAGTAAATTGGAATCCAGGTCAACAAGAGTTGCTAAGACTTGGGATAAAAATTAGAGAAGCTGTGTTAGGAGAAAAGGAAACTACAGACATAATAAGTCTGACCTTTATGTGAAGCTAGACAACAATTTATTGCTAAATTCTAAGAGAGCAAGATTCATAGCAACCAGCCATAAATCTGGCTCACAGAGCTAAGGAGGAAAAACAGTGGAATACATGGGTTTAGTAAGGAACTGTGTACTTGATCAACATGCTAGTCTTTCTATTGATGAGCTGTAACTTACGAGTAAGGGCCAACTAGCAGTAGACATGACTCCTCTCCTCTCGCTTCTCACCCGAAGGACTTGAAACAAATACAATTGCTCTTGGGGCAAAATTGCTTATCACCCTGCTCTCAGTGTTATTCATCCAACACTAACTCCTTTTCAGAGACATGTGGCATCATTCAGAGGCTCAGCAAATTACCATACATGGTATCCAACATTAAATATAAAAAATGGCAGGTATGTCACATAACAATACATAATGACCAAAATTCAAGAGAATACAAAAGACAATGTAAAGGCACCAGAAATAGATTCAGATTTTGTAGTTACAAGACATGGATATTCAGATAACTGTGGTTAATATGTTTAGGAAATAGATTACATTTAGAGCTTCTCACCAGTCTCTATCTATAAAAAAGAAACAGATGAAAGTTCTAAAATAAAAATATAATAACTAAAATTAAAAACTCAATTGATGGATATTAGAGAACAAACACAGTAGAAGACCAGAATATTTCTAGATCAGTACAAATTATTCAGAATGAAGAAGAAAAGGGGGAAACATTGAAAAATACAAAAAGTAATATAAAGTGATTATTGGATACAATGAAAAGTTCTAAAATATGTGACTGAAATTCTAAACATATGTGTAAGACATATAGTATCACAAGCAATGTTTGAATATATAATGGAAAATAATTTACCAAAATTTATGAAAAATTCAAAAGGTCATACAAACCCCAAGCAAAAATAATTGAATGGGACTATATCAAACTAAAGAGTTTCTGCACAGCAAAAGAAACCAACAAAACAAAGAGGCAAGCAACTGAATGAAAGAAGACATTTGCAAATAATGCCTCCGATAAGGGGCTAATATACAAAATATTCATATATGAAGAACATGTCCAACTTAACAACAACAAACGAATAATCCAATTAAAAAATGGACAGAGGACTTGAACAGACACTTCTTCCAAGAAGACAAACAAATGGCCAACAGATATATGAAAAAACGCACAACTTCACTGGCTATTAGGGAAATGTAAATCAAAATCACAATAAGAAACTACCTCATACCTGTTAGAATGGTTATCACCAATGAAAACAAGTAATAACATGTGCTAGAGAGGCTGTGAAGAAAAAGGAACCCTTATACACTGCTAGTGGGGATATAAATTGGTACAGTCACTATAGAAAATAGCATGGAGTTTCCTCAAAAAATTAAGAATAGAATTACCAATAGAATTACCAGCAATTCCTCCCTCTTCTTGGTGTCTAACCCCCAATTCTGAAAACATTTATCTGTAAAGATACATGTACCCTTATGTTCATTGCAACATTACTCACAGTGGCTAAGACATGGAAATAACCAAAGTGCCCTTCAATAGATGATTGGATAAAGAAGATGTGTTCCATACACACAATGGAATGTTATTCAGCCTTAAGAAAAGATGAAATACTGCCATTTATGACAACATGGATGGATCTTGAGATTATTATGCTAAGCAAAATAAGTCAGATAGAAAAAGTCCAGAACCATACGACTTCACTCATGTGGGATATAAAACTGAAAGCAACAAAGGAACAAGACAAACAAAGAAACAAAAACTCATAGACACAGACACCAGTTTAGTGGTTACCAGAGGATTGGGGGGGAGGGGGTGGTAGAAGAGAGTAAAAGGGATCAAATATATGGTGATTGGAAGCAGAACTGACTCTGGGTGGTGAACACACAGTGCAATACATAGATTATGTATTATAAAAATGTACACTTCAAACCTATATAATTTTATTAACAAATGTCACCTCAATAAAAAAA
>NW_017731709.1:1762832-1772039 GCF_001890085.2 Hipposideros armiger
ATATATATATATATTCTATAATATGTTATATTTGTAAGTTCTCTATATATTTAATAATTTCAGTTGTCCCAAATTAGAAGGGTTCGCTTAGAGAAAGTGTGCCTTCCCACTAAAGAGTATTGAAATAAAGGCTAACATATCTCTTGCTATGAATGTCACTGGGTAGATCACGGATCCAGCTAAACAAATTTACACAAATAAAACGATGTCTTCTTTTTTTCATGATTTTATTTGTTTTGGTTTGGTCTGGTGTTTTTTCCAAAATAAGGCCATAGAATGAATCCTAGAATTATAGGGCTGCAGAGAGCATAGGACCTATGTGGGAAGCATAGCAAATACTCATATACAACAAATCATTTAGACATGGAATAAAAAGTTAAATTCAATCTTGGCAAAAGAGAGAGGATAATGTAAATATTTTTATATATTTAATGAACAGTTTTTATTGAAGGAAGGACAAATGAAACTGGGTTTAAATTAAATTAGGCCTTATCATAATAGGCAAAATATATGGATAACAATATTATTAGATCTAGAATTTTTTTCACTAATTTGCCACACACTGGACTTATGCACTGGAGATAGCAGTACAATATAGTTGAATAGCATTTTTGTGTCTTGGTAAAATTATGTCTTGAGGTATGGCAGAGAGATTATCACATGCCTTTTAGAACACTTCACATAGTACATTTAGTGTGATTTCAGTTACAAGAAATGCTATATCTCTGCAAATAAATTTGTATATGTTATACAGCTATAAAACAATACCAAAACTGGAAAAAAAAAAACTTTTTGGAATGCAAAAAAAAAGAGGCATTTAAGAGATATAAAAGTATAATGAATATATTTCATCTTTTCTATTGTCAGCAAAAAAAAAAGAAAATTCATTCTTTTATTTCCCAGCTTTTTGTAACCCCAATAACAAACACCACTAGGCTTATTTTCACCTACTCAAATAATTTCTTCGTGTTCAATCCCACTGCTTATTTTTTCATTTCAGCAAAGGTAGGAGTGAAGCCACCACGGTCACCAATGCCATGTGTCACTGGGAATGTTGGTGTTGCTCTCTGATAAGTGTTCACACAGCACTTTCTCATGGTGGAGACACCTGGGAAGAATACGGCTTTGGAATGTTTTCCAATGCTCCAAATGAATAGCCACTTGAGACCTTTGTCTAAGGGAAAAAAAAAAAAAAAAAGCACACCCGAGGAAAAGAGTTCGATGCGTCCGTGTCTTTGCGCTTTGCTATTGCTGTGCATCACATTTATGAAGACATAATAAATAGTCGTAATAGAAAAAGGGTAGTTAGGATAAAATAAAGCGGTTCATCAAGTACTCAGGCCAAGTTTATTACTGCAGTGGAGTTGGGTTATAATTACCAATGGAGGAGAGAGTAACTGTAAGTTATTTTTATGTAAAAAGCACATTATACTAAGCCAACATAATAACATGGTTTTTATGAATCACAATAATTACACCGAAGAAAGACAAGTACATTTTCCTAAAAGAAGGTACGTGTTGATAAGCTCCTATAGAATTTTACAGTTGCATTGAACAAAAATAATTGTCATGGCAAAATAATAAAAGTGCATTAACTTTAGTTGCAATGCTAGAAAGAGATTAATAAAATTAAAAAAATACTTATTTAATAAAAAGGTTTTACATCATTTAAATGTCTTTATTTTGAAATGACATTTATTTTTTTTTCACAGAAATTCTCTGTATATGCAAAGTTGTTTATTAGCCTTCGCTAGTGGTATGTGGGATATTGTTTCTGTTGCTAAGAATGCTTTTCTGTAATAATTTCAGTGAATTAATATAGAAGAAAATGACTTTTAGGTGAGTGAAAATTTAAATATCTACTTTGCAAAACTCTAATTAAGATATGATCTTAAGTCACTGTGATTTTATTACTATATTTGATTTTACATTTGGACGCTAACAGAAAGGTCAAATGTTATCACCAGTTATTTAATGTCTGGGAACTAATTAAAGCAATTATGTTAATTCACATTTGAAGACAAATAACAGGCTGTTGAAAAAGAACACAGGGTCAGGAGCAAGCCATAACAGTGACAACACATGTAAAGACTACTCATATAAATTCCAGGGTATATACTGATCGGCCATAATGGTCATGAGGACAACCTCTGATGGTAAGTAGTTGAATATATTGAGTAATAAACAGGGAATTTTATAAATATAAATAGGAATACAAATTTTCTATTTAAATTTAACAACCAATAATACCTTTTCTAAGGCGGATAGATAATTGAAGCCTCAGACATGATAATTAGATAAGGAACTGTTCTATTTAGACATTCTAGAAACCACCAAACAGAGGGAAGTCCTGGGATAGAATTTGAGAAGATGTGTAAAATATTTACCATTTTACAGAAGAGGACTGAGGGGAATGTATTGACTTTGCAAGTGTAACAACATGTGGGTGAAGGACTTGTGTGTTTATCAGAGAGCGTCAGGGCACATAGGGCACGTCCTCCTGGGACATGATGCAATGTACTCATTTGCTGGCTTTCAGGAGCTGGATTTTGACGGTATGTATACTTGTTAGCTAACATCTGTGGAAGCTGACCACACTGATCGTGCCTTCTGGTCCTTGCTGAAGAGACCCTCTCCAAAAAGGTGAATGCTCAGGACAGCAGCCATAGCTGACGTATTCACTCTAATCAGAGCTGAAAAACACCTTGACAATATTAATTTCCCTTTTTTTTTAGGATTATTTGTATGTTTAAAATATAATTAATGTGAGGAAAGATGTCACATTATACTCTTATTGACATGATTATTCTAATTCCTGATACCACTAGGTTAACAAAAATAGCAACATTATAGAAATAGCAAAATAGTGACATTCAGGGGAATCTGTACACAGGCACACTATGTTAAGGTTTCCATTTTCTATCCACTGCCTGTATGACCCCTAATGTTTCCAAAGGTGAAAGAGCAAGAAACAGTTGTTGAAATGGAAATGATGAGGAGTCAAACATTTTTGAACCATGTCTATACCACAAGAAAATACGTGATGAATTAGTGAGAGAAAGCACATAGCAGATACTGCCGTGTGTTTGATTCAGGTAGTATACTGAAAATAATAACCTCATTGCTTTCCACATTGAACAAAGAGAAGTTAGTGAATTGTCCATATAGCCCATCTGCTTTCCCATCCATGATTGGTATTTATTTTAATTATATGTTTACTTTAGCTCATTTTACCCATTTTCTCATTTCAGACTTATTAAAGATTTGCATATATGAGCCAATATTTATTTTCACAACTTGGGTTTATTTGGAAAACACAATATTACTTCATTTTCTTGCTTCACCAGTACTGCTGTTGCTATGCCTGTCCTAACAAGAAAACATCTTCACTGTGGTAGAGAGCTGTGAGGAAAAAAATGCTCTTGAATGAAAGAAGACTAAAAATATTTGGTCATATAATTATGTGGGTACAGTAGAGAACATTTTCTTAACCACAATCAGGATTATAAATGCATATCATAGTTTGATGCAATGAGCTACTTAAATATATTTTAAGTGTATTTTTCCTGAAACTGTCCCTCCCACATTTTTTGTATTTGTACAAATAGATCATTTTTATATTAGTGAATAAATATCATCTGCTATGGTAACATTCACATAGCATTTAATTTTATCAGAGGAACTTACTCATATTGCAAATTTTAAAAAAACTATTTACATTTATCAATTTATGCTTTGTACATAGCAGAGAATGAAAACTGAGATTTCCATTTTATGTCACTTTAGACCATTGTCTCCTTATTCACATTACATTTGTGCACACATCCAAGGGTTTTATAATTGAAAATTACATATTCTATTCATTATTTCAACAAATGTTTAACGAGGACCTACATATGCTGGCACTTTGTTAAGTTCTGGAAATAGCAGTTAATGAAATCTGGTGGACAGACTTCTCTGCCTATAGTGAATGAAACAGAAGTTAGATAAATAGAATATTCCACTTATAAACATTTAGGAGAGAAATAAATCAAGAAAAGGTGGCATAAATTTTAGAATAAGTGCACGGGCTTAAATTTTAACAAATATGTGAAAGTCATGAGAAAATCGACCAAGAATACAGTTGACCCTTGAACAACATGGACTTGAACTGCATAGTCCACTTATAAGGGAATTTTTTTCAATAAACACATTGGAAAAATTTTGGAGATTTCCTTTCTACTATAAAGCAATTATTGATTGATCTAGGCTACCATAAAGCAATCATATTGCTGTTTCTTTGTTATCAATGAATAAATCATTACACCTGCAAATAAATATGAATTTATTTTTCACATTATCCTTTCACTTTTGATGTCTGGTGTTAGTAATGCATATAGCATCTACAGTGTTTTATATCATATAAGACAATATTGATGTAGGTACTGAAAACTTGTAAACAGACAATGTAAACTTATGGCATCAATAAATACAATATATTACTGTAAATGTATTTTCTCTTCCTTATTATTTTATTAAGATTTTCTTTTCTGGTGCTTACTTTATTATAAGAATATAGTATATAATACACATAACATACAAAATATGTGTTAATTGACTATTTATGTAACTGGAAAGACTTCTGGTCAACAGCAGGCTATTAGTAGTTAAGTTTTTGGGGGGTTTCAAAAGTTGTGTGTGCAGTTTTTTTACTGCACAGGGGCTGGTGCCCCAACCCACATATTGTTCAATGGTCACCTGTATATCTGACAGTGAGAACCCAGGTGGAAGAGACTAAAAGTGTGGGAATAGTAAAAAGGCTGGCGTGGCTAGAAAAAAAACTGCATGAGTATTGGGGTTGATGGTGGGAGGGATAGGAAGAGACCCTGTTAAGACATAATTACAATAATCTGGTGAAATAAGAAGATGGCTTATATTCTGAGAGAGAAAGAAAGAAAGAAAGAAAGAAAGAAAGAAAGAAAGAAAGAAAGAAAGAAAGAAAGAAAGAAAGAAAGAAAAGACTGATGAACCACCTAAATTTTTGAACAAAGATTATCTAATGGAAACTTCAGTAAGTATAAAGATTATGAGACAAATAGGAAAATCATGCTTAGACTTTGAAAAAACATTCATGTCCAGCTTTCTTACAATGAAAGACCTTGTAAAGAGGGGCTGGGACAATCTCTATTTGAATGTCACTCACAATCAAATATAAAAAAAAATCAAGAGATAACTTACACTAATACACTACCATTGAGCAGGACGTCAACCCAACTATTGCAGTCTCCTATTTTCCTACATTTTATTTGACTTAAACTCTTTTAATTAAAATGCAGCAAACATTAAAACAACTGAATAAACATACTGGTGCCAAAAAATGTATACACATTTTAAGAAAGGAAAAAATGTATTAAAATTGTAATAATATATACTGATAAAAGTTGAATACAAGTCATGTGCATACATTTTTTAGGCACCCCAGTATTTACAGCTCAACAAATTTTCACAAATAGGTAAACATACTATGTAATCACCCCCATGACAAGAAATAGAAAAATAACCACATTCGAGTACTTGTGTCCTTTCTAAAGGCATTTTCATCTCCGAATTAGCTGGTTTTTATTATGGCAAGTTAATTTTACCTGTTTTTATATATTATATATACATAGAGGCATAAATATGTATGTATTCTGTTTCTATTATTTTTAATAAAAATCGACCAAGAATATAGTTGACCTTTGAACAACATGGACTTGAACTGCATAGTCCACTTGTATGGGAGTTTTTTTCAATAAACACATTGGAAAAATTTTGGAGATTTCCTTACTACTGTAAAGCAATCAATGATTGATCTGTGAGATTCATCCACACTGGAGTATTACATAATTTGCATATTTTTCTTTGTGAATAATGTCTATTGTAGGAATATACCACAATCCATTTACTCCTACTGTTGATATTTTGGTTGACTACAGTGGATTATAGTCTAAAAATGGAGAATGATGTTGTATATATAAGAGATTATAAGTATTTACTCCTTATTTTAAATATATTGAATATTAGAATACACGAAAATACACCAAATAAATATAAAGTAATAAAAAAACTGAGGAAAAAATTTTTGGCAAAATCAGAGTCCAAGATGCTAATGTTATTAATGGGTGATTATATTGTGTCCAATAAAACATGCAAGCATTCAATTCTGTGGCTGACTGTAGACAAGAGCTCTGCTAAGCTTCATGAAAAAGTAATGCGGTTCAGCAAAAAGATTCAGGTGAGGCCGAAATGGAGTTCATTCCTACTATTTCCACTGACATGCTCAGAAAGTATATGAAGCAACATTTTTTATCTTTTATCCTATCTAGGTTTACTAACATCTGTAGTTCCTGGAGGCAACTTCTAGCAATGGTTGATGGTGGGACAAGGAAGAAATTCTTCTCAAACCTCTATACAGTTGGAAACCATTTGGGAGTGGAAAAACCACTTACTCAAATATTACCTGAAAGCAGTTTTGACAAATTTTAACTTCTAGGTGGTTATTTGAAGATTTTGTGACAAGTGACTTTATAGTGTAAGAGCAGAGAGGAAAATGAGATAGTTTTAAAAGACCTGAATATTGTATTCAGTATATACTTGGGCCCAATTCAGCAAATCAGATATCACCTAGAAATATATCTGATAGAGAAAAATCTTGAAATGTATTATTATTCAGTAAATTAAAATGGAGGGGGCTGGCCAAGTGGCGCATTGGTTAAGAACTGGCTTGGGATGCCAGAGGACCCAGGTTCGGATCCCACATATGAGGGCCAATGACACTGCCCTCTACAGCTAATGCTGAACAACAGCTCAACCTGGAGCTGGGCTGCTGTGGGTGGCCGGCAACGGCATAGGCTGCAGCCCCTGCTGCAGTGGGGTTGCCATAGGCTACCGTGTGGAGCCAGCAGCCAGTGTGAGCAGCCAGCAGCCGCAGTGAGCGGCAGTCCAGAGGCCAGCGACTGATCTGCCTCGCCCAGGAAGAGCGCAATGATGGTACCAGCTCGGGCCAGTGAAGCAACATCCTCCACAACTAGATTGAAGAACAAAAAGGACAGCAACTTGTCTGTTCCCCTTCCCCCGATTCCCCAGCACTGTTCCCCTCCCCCAATTCCCCAATAAAATCTTTATAAAAAAATGGAGGAATTAACTTACTTACTGATATTGAGTAGGCTTGTGGGAAAGAGTAGAAAAAGTAGATTCCTTCTCTTTCTTTCTCTATAAATACGCTGATGTTATAACTCAGGTTTCCCTCTGACATGCTTTTGCTAGAAGACACAAAGATATCTGAATTATATCCTCACTGAATTCATAAGACAAAAGATTTTATTAGACAATGGAAGATTATGACTAAAAAGAAATTTTCTGAGGACCTAATGTAAAACATGATAATTATAGTTGATAACACTGTACTATGTAATTGAAATTTGCTAAGAGAGTAAAATAAATATATTCTCACCAAAAAAAAAAAAGATAAAGATGTGAGGTGATGGATGTAATTATTAAATAGATGGTGGGTATCTTTTTACAATATGTACCTACACATATGTCAAATCAACACAATTTACACTTTAAATATCTTACAATTGTATTTTTCAGTTATATCTCAATAAAGCTGAAAAACATTTTTCTTCAGGGAAGGGGGTGGTTTTAAGCAATGATACACAACATCTTTAAACATTTTTTATTAGTATTTCCTTAAAATGCCAAGGAAGGCAATTCTGTAGGGACAAGTAACTGCAATAATTATGTGCTCAATGAGATGTTTCTGCTAATATATCCTCAGTTGTACCAGAGGGACTCTATCATGAAATCCCAAATCTTTGCATTTGGGTCCACAGCTTGTTGTCTAACATACAGTTAGCTAATAACAATGTGTGTGTGCTCACATACAAACATACGTAATACATTCACACAAACACATACCCATATAAAGGAAGCAGGAAATAACACATTAGTCCTGGACTAATCACTTAATTGACTGTTCAGAGCCAAGGGAGAGATTGATGTAAGAAACAGAGGAGAATTCCTCTGGTTCTCTCCATAAATAAATCATGCTATCAGAAAAGATACCCTGTAGAACACATATTAAGAAAAAATATGTATTTACCAGACAACCTGACAATAAATCTACTTGCCTTTTAAATGAAACTAAAACGCCTACTAAACTAATTTTAAAAAGGTGAATACAATGAAGGAGAATGTTCTCTTTGGGACAAGCACTACATAATGCATTTTTATTATCTAGGATGATACTGTAGATGAAGGATAGCAGGATATCACAACTTGGCCTTCTAATACTTCCCAGCACAGATAGTAAGGATGTATCATTCTTCCTCCAACATCATCCCCAGGATACTTCATTTTCCTGGCTTCATTTTTCCTCAGATTGATGCTCGATTTACATGGCCCTACTGACAGAAGCTGCAGCCCAGAAACCAGAATTACATTTAAGTAACCATAGAAAAATGTAAACTAAGAAATGCACCTTCAATGTTTTCTTGGTACCTTGGCAACCTCTTGGTTGTGATAGAATCTCTGAATTTCTTTGTTTTTATTTATATCATTAAAGATTCATGCATAGTCATTTTATATTTTGGGAATGGTCAAATAATCCTTTATTATTTGTTACACAAATTGTTATAGCTTTAGCTAATGACAGCTCTTTCATTCAGTTGGCTCCTGTGTCTCTTTGACATACTCTCATAATTCTGTGTATGTATGTTTGTGTGTGTTTGTGTGTGTGTGTCTGTGCATGCTCTCATAGGGGCTTTTGAGCACTTCATTAATTTATGGCACTAAAAATTGTCCAGGCTTATCATGTATGTTTTCTATACTAGTTTAAGTATCAGCCATTTTTATAGAGGGTCCTGTTTTTATTAAATTTCTTATTTATTTTTATACAGTTAAGTATGTCTACATTTTATGGTAGCACTGTTAATAATATAATGCTACTTAACAGTAGAATGAATTAAGCTTTACAGAAACACATGAATTACTATTTCAGAATCATCTTGGTATACAAGGTCAGACAATTAAGTTTGCAAAATCACCCTAAAAAAAGTGCTACCAAAAAAAAAAAGAATGAAAACAAGAGTTTTAAAAGAAAAAAAAAAGTGCTACATACCTCATTGCTGAATATCACTATGGTCACCTTCGAAGTACTCCCCTTGGGAAGCTATGCACCGATGCCAG
>NW_017731709.1:1776099-1780853 GCF_001890085.2 Hipposideros armiger
AGAGGCCGGTGACTGATGTGCCTCGCCCGGGAAGAGCGCAATGATGGTGCAAACTTGGGCCAGTGAAGCAACGTCCTCCACACCTAGACTGAAGAACAAAAGGACAGCAACTTGTCTGTTCCTCTTCCCCCAATTCCCCAGTGCTGTTCCCATCCCCCAATTCCCCAATAAAAATCTTTAAAAAAAAAAAAAGATTAGACCAGTCCTAACACTTTAACTGGGCCTGCACACAAATACCATTCTGTTAGGCCACAAAATGGAAATGTGGATTTGACAGACAACTGTCAGACACAACTTAAATAACAATTGTCATGTCACAAATTTATGCTCTGAATACTAAAGTATTTATTTTCTAAGTAGATTAAACTCTGAAATAAAAACTGACACATTATTGCTTCTGTCATATTCTATTTGTTAGAAGTGGGTCACTAAATTCAGTCCACATTCAAGGGGAAGGAATTAGAGAAAGACAAGACTATTTGGAGGCAGGGATTATTTGAGACAATCTTGTAGGTGGTGTACAAAACCAGCATACAACATCTTCTTGAAAATATCATAGAATTCAGTCTAAACAATATAACAAGACTTGTTATCTTTACACAGGGCAATAATTCATCACCTTCACAAACATACCAATTGCTTTGTGGTGAATATATATATATTTTTTTTCCTCCTTATTTCAGATTATTCTTGTTTATTGTGTATTTATTCAGTTTTCCTCAATCTTTGATGGATTCATTTTTTCCCTTATGCTTTTATATCTATTTTATATCTATTCTATTTTATCATATTAGTAATTATTATACATTTTTTCCAAATCTATTTATATTACAATGATTAGGAATAATCCAGTATTTATAGCACAATGCCAAAGAAAATATGCCCTTCCTTTTCTATTTTCCCATTCTATTGCATCATCCTCAAATCAGAATTTGGTTTCAATCATCTGATAATGTTGTACCTAATTATTCTTTTATTATTAAGCTTTAACATTATCTTCTATTTAAATATTCTTTACTTGCAAGTACAGGAAACTTCATAACCACACTTCCAACAATTATTATGTAATCTAAGATAAATCTAATACTTACATGGAGTTTACTAATTAACTCCTATTCATCCACANATCTTCGGGTAAAGAAAGAAGTCATTGGGGGCCAGATCAGGTGAGTAGGGAGGGTGTTCCAATACAGTTATTTGTTTACTGGCTAAAAAGTCCCTCACAGACAGTGCCATGTGAGCTGGTGCATTGTTGTGATGCAACAATCATGAGTTGTTGGTGAAAAAGTCAGGTCATCTAACTTTTTTACACAGACTTTTCAGCACTTCCAAATAATAAACTTGGTTAACTGTCTAGTAGGTAAAAATTCATAATGAATAATCTCTCTGATATAAAAAAAGGTTAGTAACATCATTACAGCAAGTCCTTGAACTTAATTGTCAGACCTCATATAAGTAAATATCCATTAAATTAAAGTCTTTTTTTTTTCTTTTCTTTAGTCTTATCTTAGAGGTATACTAAAGGAGAAATCCACGTTCTGGTCTTTTCTTCACTTACAAAGATTATAGAATCATATTTTAATATTCCCTATAATATTCCCTAGTATGATTGCAGTTTAACTGTTCAATTTACTGAGAGGTTTTATATATTTTGGTGTCTATACAGAGCCAACAAAAAATATATCATGTAATCAAAATATGTAATTGGATGATAAACATCTACTTATCTGCCTAAATTACTCTTTTTATATTTAAAATATAAATTAGAGAAATTAAGATGACAGCTAGATATTTCGTTCCATTATAATACACAAATTTATGAGAGCATAGGGAAGCAGTAGAGAAAATAATCATCCTAGAATATTGTGATCAGGTAGATAATCAAACAAGACAGTTACAGCTTTTTAGCATTTTGGTCCCACAACAAAAATTCTTACAATCACAGAGCAAGATTTATGTGACAGAAGTGAAAATTCATGGTTAATTTTTTTTTTCTTGAGGAAATGATGGAGTTTGGAAATAAACAAAATTACAGAAACATGAACATTGCAAAAATCAAATCATTGCTTTTTTCTACTTAGAAATGCAATACAATAGGCATGTTCTTTCTTCCACTGAGGGTAAAAAAACATACCATATTGTCTACATTTGCAAGATGTAAATAATCAGATATCATGAATCCACAGTGTTAATTATACTTTTTTTGACATAGATTAATGGATGCAATATAAGATATTACTTGTTATTTTCAATAATTGTCTGAGTTTTTAAAGTAATATTGAAAAAGCAAAACAATTTTCAAATAAAGACTTCTTTCTATTGACTTGCTGGTGTGAAGGAAATATTTTCTCCATTTAGAATAATTGAAATTATTTGTTTCTCTATGTGTATTTTCTCTGGGTGCTAGGGTATCAGAGAAAGGGAAAAAAGGAGAGAGAGATAAAATTCATATATGCATTGTATATACTTTGTATTGTATATAATTTTAACTATGATTACCATAGTAATTTATCATATATACTTATCACAATGAATACTGAAGCAGCAAGTTTTCTTCAGTTTTTGACATAAAAATTGTTGAAGTATAAAGTATGAAAATATTGCTACAATTATCCTGGTGTATTTCTTTATTGCTATTGTTTTAGGGAAACATTAACTGCCTTTCTGTGAATAACAGCCTAGATTTATGGAGGCTAATTTCTTTAAAATGCAGTCACCTTTGTCAGTTACCCTCAGTTGTAGACATCAAACCTAGTTTTAGAGAATGTAGCTGCCATAAATCTTCACAGTCTTAATAAAGCAGAGTTCTTCCATCTTTTTCTCAAATATGTTTTTTCATCCCTTTTGTCTTTCAACCTAAAGATGGAAACTACTGTACTGTTCATTAAAATTAGTGATTTTATTTCAGAACCCAGTTACCAGAATAATTTCAAAAGTATCAAGTGACAATGACTATTACCAACAGTAACTATGATTACTGTGACTATCACTTATTAGGCAACCTCAAATGTACAGAACTGTTGTGGGTTTTATGTTTTTGTTGTTGTTTTTTATGTTTTTGTTTTTATTTTTTTGTATTAGCTGTAGTCCTCTCAATAATTGTCACTAAAAATATATTAAATTGTGATGCAATAAAATTACCAAAATATAGGAAGCTTAAGAAACAAAGGCTTATTTTTTGCTCATTCTATGTGTCCATACATGGTTGCTGTGTTGTCTTTTCACTGTGACAAAGCTACTCTCTCTAATAGCTACTATGTGTAACATTGCTTGCCATTATCACAGAAGGAAAGACAAATTCTGCTGATCTGTTACCAGCAATTAAATTCACTAACCCAATGAAACAACTTATCAGCCAGCCCTTGCTGCCTGGCCCCACCCAACCTGGCAACTATGCAATGATATGAGCAAATGAATGTTTAGAAAGCTTTGTTCAAAATCTCACATATAATAAACACCAGAATCAAAACTAAACTCAGATCTATCTCCATGTTAGGTTTCTTCACCATGCTGCCTTAGGTAGTTCTAATAAAACCAGGCAGTGGTGACATAGAATTTAATCCAAATTTACTTAGAAAATAAAACAATTTGCTCATTAATCAACATTGTAACCTGATACCTGACCAAATCTTCAAAACAACCTGTGTTCAGTTTTTCTGAGCTGGTTAACAGTTTATAAATAAGCATAAATATTTAATGGTTATGAACCAACCACTTAAGATTAGTGAACTTGAAACCCCTTGATTTAATCAGCCCATTTAACATCTCTAAAGGGAAAAGTAATGTATTATTATAATTTTTGAACTAGACCTATGTGTTGCTTTCATTAGTTCTCAGACCTACTCAAGCTTTCTATAAATATCATAAACTGCCACCTGATTATAATATTAATTTGAATATATATTAGATTTCATTATAATTATATACATGTATATAAAATGTTCTCATGGAATAATGCTACATTTTAAAATAGATAGATTGTCATTATTTTCAGAACTCTAGCTCAGGTTAAAACCCCAGTTTTTGCATTTAGACTATACAAAGAATTTAAGGGATTAAATCTCTGAAGATAAATGAGACAGAAATATCCATCCTAGCCGACACTACCATTATACCCTTTGGGGTCCAAATGTATATTTAGAATGAGTTTTTCAGATAGACAAATGGATGATACAGGTAAAATGCTGGACTTCCTTCTCAGATGAATTATCAGTGCCGTTATTTCAGTGGCTTTTGATAGCATAGACTCTGGATCTTGATGTGTCAATACTATCTACCTGTGTCTATTTCTCAGGAGTAACAAATCAGGAATATCTGGGGAAATAAGTCACAGAATCTTATTCCCAATGACATGACAAAATCAAGCTTGATTTTCTCACATGACAAGGAGTCTGGGAAAGAGCTGTTACAGGGTTTGGCAAGCCTCCTTGATGATATCAGAGTTGCAATAGTCTTTCCTTGGTGATTATAACATGGATTCTGTGGCTCCAACCATTCATTGTTAAAATCAAGGAGGATGAGGGAAGGACATAACAGGTTATTTCGTTCTCTTTTAAAGTTTTTTTCAGAAAGTAAAACCTTCTCAAAACGACCCTAATGTCCTTTCATTTTCATACCTATGGGAGAACAGATTACATAATTCATTCCAGTGAGGCTGATAAAATGGAACAGAGTGGTAAAGATTAGACCAGTCCTGGGCCGGCCGAGTGGCGCGTTGGTTAAGAGCTGCTATGGGACACCAGAGGGCCCTGGTT
>NW_017731709.1:1782429-1805070 GCF_001890085.2 Hipposideros armiger
AAAACACATAGACTCTTCATAACCCAACAGAGTTCACTTCCTTTAGATGGTAAATTGATCTTAAAATGTGGCTAGAAAATTGTATTTTATACAAAGGAACAAACACATGGATAATTCAGGTCATTCAAATTACCATAAAATATACAGTATTTATTTTTTATCTAATGTAAAATTATTCCTGGGGCCCTTTTATTTCACTTTCTTTTATTCACTCTTTTCAGTGGAGAAATTTTACTCAGTATTTATTACAAATCTTGTACATAGCCACATTATTATCATTTTACAGATAATCTAACCATATTGTAAGGTAAATTGTTAGCATTCTTCTTCATAAGACTTATTGCATGTGCTCTTAAGCAATTATTTTCATCTTTGTCTTTCATGTATACTCAAATTCTTTAAATATGAGGCCTAAGCAACCTCAAGATCTCTTAATTTTTAAATATGATTTTATATTCTTTACATATTTGATGGTATTTCACTCAGCTGAAATGCTTTTCAAATAATTCATGTAAGATTTCTTATTCTCTCATTCATTCATTCACTTACTTATTTATTCATTTATTCATAAATTTGTAAAATCATAGATTCAACTGAAAATATGCACTGAATCCCTCCTATGTGTCAAATATCATGTTACAGATGAAGAAATGATTAGGACAGAAACCCAGTATGACCAATTTCTCAGTTCTCTAGGAGACCCAGGTGTGTAAACCCTAATGTAAATACTAGGCAACTAAATGCATAGTTGAGGTGTGGACATTACAGCACTTACATGTCAGGAGGGGGTCATCCTTCTTTTAGAGTAGAAGAAAAGCACACAGGGTAAGTAAATTTTGAGCTGAAATCTAGAGAAAATTTTCATTTGTTTTTTTCTAATAAAAAACACATAACATGATATTTACCCTCTGAATAAATTTTAAGTGTATAATTCAGTGTTAACTATAAACACAATGTTATATAGGAGATCTTTAGAACTTTTCCGTTTGTCTAGCTGAAAATATACATCAATTGAACAGCAATTCTCCCATTTTCCAATCTCCTCAGCCACTGGCATCCACTATTCTACTTTCTGTTTTTGAGTTTGGCTAAGTTTAGATACCTCATATAAGTGGAATCATGCACGATTAGCCCTTCTATAACTAGCTACTTTTACTTAGTATAATGTCCTGAAGGATAAACCTTATGTAGCATATGACAGTACTTCCTTCTTTTTTGTGCTGAATAACATTTCATCATACTTGTATATACCACATTTTCAGCATTCACATTATCCATTCAATTCAACTATTGACAGGCACTAACTTTGTTCCCATACCTTGGCTATTGTGAATAATGCTGCAATGGACATGGGAGTGCAGCTATCTCTTTGAGATCCTGATTCAATTCCTTTGGATAAATAAATACCCAGAAGCGGGAGTGTTGAATCATATGCCAAGGATGTGACTAGACTACCATTTACAACTAAGAAGGGAAAAAAAAATGTGACAATATTCAGTCACACAGAGAAGATTGGCATGTGACATGGATCCCCTCAGGCATCTCAGCAGATGCCAAACATAGAGATGAGGTAGTCCAGGAAACACCTGTGGCGCAGCCTCTTATCTAATGGAGTAAATCCCTGGTACCTGCATAGAAACCCCAAGATGAGGATATTATGTCAGCAGAAATATTACCAGCTTTGGCTGAAAGGAGCAGATAGAGGACAAAATGAAAGAAGGCTGTTAGATTACTAAAAAAATTCTATAGGCAAGTAACAGGATGATACACATAACTATTCAGATGCAAACACAAGATACTTTCATGAAAACAAAGAATGACTCATGAGTTGGAGCCTCTGGCCCAGAGGACTGAACTGAGGGCTCTCTATAAAGACTCTTGGAAATAGACGGTAGAACTTTGGGCCGAAGGAGTAGAACCGAGAGCTACATAAGAATATTCCCCGGCCTTGAAACCTAATAAAGATTGGCCAGCTGGATTCCCAAAATTACTGGGGACTGCATGTCCTTACTCCTTTCCTTTTTTCCCTTTTGGAATGGAAATGTCTATAACCGTTACTTAATGGTTGCCCCATTATTGTATTCTGGAAGCAGATAACTTGTTTTCCAGTTTTACAGGTCTACAAATGAGAGAAATTTTGTTCTAGTTTGAATCATATTCAGAGTATCACCCCTTTCAGATTTAGATGAATTAGATGATGAGGTTTAGAACTCTTGAGATGATGATATCTAGATGAGGTTTTAGACCTTGAGTGGATGCTGTAATAGTTGAGGTACTTAGGGACATTGCGATGAGATGAATATATTTTAATGCAGGATGGATATGAATTTTGGTGGGCCAGTGGGCAGACTACAGAAGGCCCCAAACATATCCATACCTGAATCCCTCTCACCTGTGAATATACTTTTTTACATGGCAAAATAAACTGCAGATGTGATTAAAGAGTTTGAGATGGGAAGATTATACCAGAGAGGATTATCTGATAGGTCTAACACAATGGCAAATGTCCTTATCATAGGGAGGCATAAGGAGATTTAACTATAGCAAAAGAGGATATGATGATGGAACCAAAGGTTGACGTCATGCACTTTGAAGATGGAGGAAAGATCAGTGAGCAAGTGGCCTCGAAAAACTGGAAAATACAAGGAATTATCCCCAATGGTCTCCAGAAAGAAATGTACCCCTGCCAAAACCATGATTTAGAGTACTCTAACCTCCAGATATGTAAGACAATAAATTTATGTTGTTTAAAACCACTAAGCTTGGGATATTTTGTTACAGTGGTCCAGGAAACTAATATATTACCCTTAGTATTTGAAAGTGAACTAGTGCCTCTTCATCCCTAAAAGACAAAGTCCAAATGTAGTGATTTACATGATATCTATAACCCTATCCAAAAATATCCTGCAAATCATGCTTATTATTAAAGGTACTCAAAAACTACACTCTTGTTTTAATTGATTCTCTAATACATGCTGCCAATGTTAGATAACTATGTCATGGTTATTGTTCTGTGTCTGAAGTTCTTTCCACACAACTTTCTCACTTGCTAAATGTCCTTTACTTGATTTGTGGGTCAGCAAGATGGCAAAATAGGAAGCTCCAGCCCTCACTCCTCCAAAGAAACATGTATTTAACAAAAATATAAGGAATAAAATACCCCTGAGAATTTGAGAGTTCAGTTGAGAATTTACACTACTCCAGACAAACACAAAGCCAAGAACAGCCACATTGAAATTGAGAAGGGTGATGTCACTTTAACTGTGACAGTTCCTCCCATAAGCCAAAGGATTTTGCTTATCACCTTGAAGTTTACTCTTAGGTTTTATTTTGCTGTTGCTGAATTCACTTATGTTGCTGAGGTATCTTAATGTTTTGTAAGTGATGCTTTGTTTAACCATATGATTATCCTTGTTATTCTTGAGCACACATAAGTATATGTGTGTTTTGCATATTATTAAAGTCCGCTAGCTTTTTAATCCTTTATCTTCCCCAAAATTGCTATGCATATTGTAGTTAATGTGCTGCTTACTTAATCCTAATGTATTATCAGTGCTAGACTTCTTGGAAAACAGGTACAGTAGTATCCTGCCCACAGCATGCAAAATAGCTTACATATATTTAGGGGCTTGAAAATTCTAATTGCCCACTGATATGTCCCATAGATTTTGGGGGTCAGCAAAGATGACTATGTTGCATTTTATATACCAGAGGTGATTGAGATGACCAAATAACATTGGAATTTCCCAAAGCATGAACATACTCTTTAGCCATTCATGGCAACCTTTCCTACTGCCAGTTATGGCTAGTGTCATATCTAAGATGATGCTATTAATTTATCTTAATGTTCTAACTGCTTAATAAGAAATATGGTTGGTTAAGGTGATGGTAGTTGACTGAACTGATGGAGATTGTAAGAGACCTTACATCTTTGAGAGGGATATGACCATTTTTCTATAAAAATGCTTATATTTTTAGCTTGTGATGTCACCTTGTGTATATCTATAGTTTTCTGTCATCCAAAATCAAGAAAATCTCGTAAAATTATGCATATGAAGCTATCAACTGACTTAATAAGTTCTGAAATTCTTAAGATACAATCATAGGTTTTCAAAAGCAGAACATCTTTGGGCCAAAGCATACACATAATGTCTGTTTCCATGGTGGGTTCACATGGTTGATGAAAATTTTAAGGTCATAGAATTTGCTAAGACTCTTAATTTCCTTTCAATTTGGGGAAAGTTCTGCCAAATAAAGTATTCATAAATCTAGACCTACACAGCAGATTTTCATTTATTTGGGCATTGACTATAAAAAGTAGGCAACATGCCCTATGTTCCTTTCTTTTTTCTAGTCCATATTAATTGTGCATTGGGGTAAATGCAATATGAATTCCTCAAGAATCCATTTCCATAGAATCTGATGTTCATTGAATCCTTATTATTCTTGTTGCCACATAAAAGATCTGACTAAGTACCTCAGAATAATCAAGAAACCTCTATAGAAAGTACGTACTATGGCGTGTCAAAGGGATTCTTTTGATGTTTTTTGCTGTTGGGGATGAAATGAGCATTTACAACTACTTAATTTCTTGTGTAGACAGATTATATGGATAGGGTCACATTTAGCTATTGTACAGGTCTTCCATCACTTTCTGTTTAGAATCCCTCTTATTTTCATATTTGGAAAACATTTGTTGGCACACTGTACTACAGTAAAGCCCTTTGGTTTGCCAAGCAGAAGACCTTGGCTCTTCCTTTGTTCTTCCTCCTTCATACTAAACTTATAAGGTTCCCTTAACCTCCATTGTGTTCTGTCTTACAGGCTCTTTGAAGCACCTTGTACTTCTTTCATCACATTTATATGACATGACTGCTTACCCTTCAATCACATTTTAAAATTTAAAAAAACCTATTAAAATACCAATCTGTTATGATCTATTATAATTATCATAATTCCAGTCTGCAATCACATTTAAAAATTAAAAACTATTAAAATCTATTATAATTGTGTGTGTGGTACACACAAATACAGGACACACACAGAGCAAGCAGTTAAGGCTTCTGTGGAGACCAACTATTGGGATTGGTACTGAAAGCTAGATGAACCTCAATACTGGTAATATTTTGTGGTTCAGTTATTCACTTGTTTAGGAAGACAATAATTTATTTGGGACCTTATAATGAAAGAGAAGCTTTTTCTCCTTAGGTTATAGATGAGTTTTTATATGCCTATTATTTTTTTAAGAAACATTGTAACTCTTAGGAAAACTGCTATTTTAATGAACTATGCGAATTTGGTTTCTAAAGATGCAAGAAAAAGGCGGACTAAAGCCAAAAGCTATAATTAACTGCATGCTTTTTTGCTAAAAGAAATGTGCAATTCTCACTTCTATCCCTAAATGATGGAGTCACCGGGACTACTATCATTAGATTGCCATTACAGTCTTATCATTGTAGAAATAATAAGAAACAAGCTCTGGAATCTGCTTTTCTTTTCCATTTAGGTGTAATTTGGTGATAAAATCAGAAGCAGAAGTTATTTTTAGCTGTACTTAATAATTTTTACATAATGATACCTACATACATTTGTAAATAAACTTGATATCTTGTCATTTTGAATAGTGGCTTAAGGTAAATATAATAATTTGCATATGATTAACATACTTTATCAGAGCATATACCTTAATTGGATTGCAAATTCAATTATGATGCAGTAGAAATAGGTCTGCTGTTTCTGATTTTGTAATTTACTTATTTTTATGTAATTGTGAACATCGAATATTTTCAGTGTTTCTTACAGCCTAATGCTGATTCTTCTACAGGGCACCACTTTCACATCCCACTGTTTCTCAGGCCTCTTTCCTTTGTGTTTCTTGTTTCTGATTCTATAAGGCTTTGTCTGACATCTTACGGAACTATCACCTAAGTGTACTAAAATGCTGAAACCACATTACCATACAGGCTTTTCTGCTATGTGACTGCTCCTAGGTGAATCACAGGCACGGCAAAATGTGCAAACCTCATATACTCTTTATTTAGCTGACATCTCCAATGGGTCGAGAGTACTCCAGGAACATGGAAAATAGGCTCTAAGATAGAGCTAAATACTTATACACATATATTTTTAAACTAAACTAAAAATATCCTACAATAAACTTACCATGTTTCTGGCTCACTTGTTTTTCCTATATCCCTAATTGTTTCACATTTCAAAAAAAAAGGGGGAATGACCATCTTTTTCCAAAGGTGCTTAGAGGCAACTGAGATGAGAATTAAAGATCAGATTTGGCAGCTGGGAAATTTATTGGTGAACTTGAATTTTTGCTCAATAAATTCTAGGAGCACAACTTAATCTTAACACTGCAGCCACTTGCTCCCCTACCTCACTTTCAAAGCAGATAGTTCAATTCTTATTCCCTGGAGTTCCCAAACAGGAATAACATAAGTTTACCACCTCCTCCCCATTCAGTAAACATGTTTGAATGTCACTTGAATTTCCACTCTCACTGGGCTTTTGTGGAAGGCTAGATCCCCATCCCACATACATATACTTTCCTCTTGGGGACAGTGGAATTCATAGAACAATAGCAACTTTCTACAAAGACATTATCTTCAAACACCCATCCTTATATCCCAACAGCCTGACCCTCTTACATACTTAGTGTTCCTTGTGGACTCTAGAGTTATAGAACACATTAAAAAAAACAAAAAAACAAAATAGGATCAACCAAAACACGTTTTTGAACTCTGAATATGATCTACCATTCTTCTTTTCATACGTGCTATCTATTATATTTCCATGACTTGGCTAAACTTTAAATTTAGCTTACCTTAGTTCCTTCCTGTTTTATTCTTACAGTAGCAATTAGGAACATCAACACCCTATAGGGATTCTAAATCTGTCATGTAGAATGCAGCCCTGTGACAGGTTATCTGCCCCAAATGGGGCAAGATAAGAATAGTGTATATAAAAGGTACAAAAGCTAATCCAAAAATGGTGATGGGTTGGTGTCAGAATTAAGAAGGTGAAAATTAGAGGTTGTAGACCTGAGATTTCTCATACATTTCTACTTCTGAGATATTGGCTCTCTTCTGAATATTGGGTTCACAGAAATAATGTTCATTCTTGCTCAAATCCTAACTGCTTTCCATCCTCTGTATCAATTTTAATATTTTTTTTAAAAATCTGGCTTTAGAGAAGCTTGGAAAATATTTTTTTCTTCTACTAATTTTCAGGATTTTAACTTTTTTATTTCAATACTTAATTTTCCATATATTCTACTTATTTATTTTAAATTTTTCATCTCAAGGGGAAAAAAACAATAATATTTTATACACGTGACTTACAGTATTTTTATTAATTTTATTTTTATATATACATCCTTTATTTTAAATTGATTCCAGTCCATGTTGTTCAAGGGTCAATTGTATTCCATTTTAGATATTAAAATTTAGGATGATATAGCTAATAACCTTACTCTTTAAAAACTGCTTTTTAAATTATTATTTTTTTACTTTCTCATTGCTTATATTTAACATTCCATTAAAATTATTTTTGTTAAAAATGTCTCTAATTTTTTTTTTTATCTTTCTTAAGTCCTTGTACAGATAAGCCCTAAAACTGCCCACTATGTATAATGCCAAGAAAAAATGTAGACCCTTCATTTTCTGGTAAAAGTGTTAAAAGGTAGATAAAAAACGGAATCCTCATGGACTAATAAATATCCTGTCATTATGTGAATCACCTTAAAGCAATGATATTATCTACCCTTTATCTGGACTTATTTCAAGAAAAAAAAAGAATTAATTAATTGATGACGTTTAGAGAAAACTTCATGGAACAAGGGAATCTTAATACAAAATTATAACTTGAGTTATGAAGATTTAGACATGTCCTCTTCAACAAATCACCCTTTAAATCTACAATTCCAAATTTAAAAATCTGAATCTTGTTAAACATATTAAATAGTCCCTTGACATTTTTATCTCACTTTTGCTCAGTTCAGTTTGATCAGGAGAGGGTGTGATGCAATAATATGCATTTGGAAACATTTTTGATAGATAAGAGGTTTTTTTGATAGATTATACTTCATGTTGAAATACATCTACCAGAAAATGTACTGAGAAACCAGGATAAAGCTATCAAATCTCATTCTTTTGGCTTGCATATGTTGGTAATTCTCATTTTTGCTGTTGTTGAAGATTTACCTTTGGTCTTAACAATGTCTGTTTCCATGCTTTTATCAATGGATGATCTCTTAACAGCACTTTGAACCCCATTGCTGTCTACCACTTCATTACATTGTTCTGATAACATGCAATCTAAATAAACTCAACTATCCCATTTCTTCCTGCTTGCATCTAGAGATAGTGTTGTAATGAATACTTATGCTATTTTAATTCAAGTTTTTATGGTGATCAGTCTGATATGGACACAAAATAACCTCATGGCGTTGCATATGAAACAAAAAGAGACTTCTTATATTCACAAGTTCTAGAAGTGGGGGACATGGAACATCACACAGGGTGCTGCTACATGTGAGGAGCTAGAAAGGAGTAGGCTCAACCAAGCAGGTGGGGAGCTGAGAGTGAGGGAGGACTCATGGGTGTCAGGGCATTGTACACAAGCAAAAGACATAAGGGAATTTTAATGATATGTTTGAATGCCACTAAGTCACAGTCAGGGGAAGGCAGAAAGAGGAACTTATAGCAGGAACTACCTTCACACATTGGCACATTTGGTCGCCTGGGCAGGAAGCCTGTGTGCGGGAATGTTAGGAAATTGGGCATTAAGTTTTAAAAATTTATGATACAAAGATGCAAATTTCTACAACAACCCATGAGAACAATGTATTACTTAGCTTCAAATCCATGATCAACATTTCTAAACCAGGCAATTCCCTGAGTTCTCTGGCCACCTTATTCTTACGTTATGCAATGGTCATTGTATCCTTTCTAATCTGTCTCCCACTCTATCTATCTTTGTATTCTTATCTCTTTTTAAAATAAAATACTTTCTTTAAAATACTTTCTATCTAAGTGTAATCATTTCACCATCATTTAAGATATGGATTATGTAATCTCTTGTTTATTATTCTTATTTCTCAATATGGCCAGTCACACTGGTTTTAAAACAATTCTTATTTAAGCAAAACAACTTTATTTCACTGATTAGCTCCATCCAGTTACACACCTGTCTGACTTAGCCACACTTCATAAAAAGACCCCATCAATATTACAACTTTATTTACTTATTTTCACTCACTTTTGGCCCATTATAATCCCTGGCCAAACAATTTCTTGAACGAGATTTCTCTAAAGTCACCAATCACTAGGACTAGTCTTTAGTAATGAGTTACTACTATATCCATACAGTTGTTAAAATAACAAGGCACTGCTGCCCTGCCATACCTCCCCATCCAGTGTTTTCTCCTTCTTGCTCTTCAGCACATCCTTCACCTTATGCACCCTTTTGCCAAGCTCTCAAAGAACACTCAACTAAAAGGTTGCTTGTCATAATATTGCTTCTCAGGTCCCTGCTTTAGCTTTACAACCAGTATCTGGTTGTATTGTCAGACCTCATACACACACACACACACACACACACACACACACACACACGGTCTGACAATTAAGTTCCAGAACTTGTTGTAACAATCTTGCTAACCTTTTTTGATATCACAGGGATTATTCATTATAAATTTGTATCAACTGGACAGTTTACCAAGTTTACTATTTGGAAGTGCTGAACTGGCTGTGTGAAAAAGTTAGATTACCTGAACTTTTTGTCAACAATTCATGGCTCTTACATCGCAACAATGCCCCAGCTCACACAGCACTGTTGTGAGGGAGTTTTTAGCCAGTAAAAAAATAACTATTGGAACACCCTTTTTACTCACTTGATGTGGCCCCCAGTGACTTCTTTTTTATTTTATTTTTTAATTTTTTTAGCTGAGCCATCCTGCTACCTGTTGGCAGCTGAGTGGCAGCTCAGCTTGGGCTGAGCATTGAACCGCTGTTGCTCAGAGCTCTCACTCTTGCGTGAGCTCTTAACCAACTGAGCCACTTGGCCAGCCCCCCAGTGACTTCTTTCTTTACCCAAAGATGAAGAAAATATTGAAAGGAAGCCATTTTGACAGCATTCAGGACATCAAGGGTAATACGACGACAGCTGTATGGCCATTCCAGAAAGAGTTCCAGAATTGCTTTGAAGGGTGGTTTAGGAGCTGGCGTCATAGCTTCCCAAGGGGAGTATTTCAAAGGTGACCATAGTGATAGTCAAAAATCAAGTATGTAGCACTTTTCCTAGGATGAGTTCACAAACTTAATTGTCTTACCTTATAACTTATTAGTAATGAGTATAGATAATCTAAAGAGATTTTTTAAAGAAAGCATTGCTCCCTGTGGTAAAACAAAGAATTAGAAATATAATCATTAAGTTCTTTAGTCACCAGTAGTTTAAAATATGAGTGGACATACAAGGGGGATTATTTAGGGATGAAGTTTTCTGATAGATGTAAGGGACATTAAAAGGGGCAGGGAGAGGGATCTGTGTGGGAAGAACCTGAAATATATTTTTCCCAAATACCAATATCATACTTAATGTGGAAACAATTTGAAAATGGATGCAATTAGAAAATTCATTTAGGAAAAGTTTAATTTTTGCAGGCGTAAGAATTGTAAGGTAATAAATAACATTATGTCCATTTGTGGATGATACATTTTTATCACTAATTCTTTTTGTTTGTTCAGAATAGACACTGAAAACAAACAAAAATCACTGATATAGCAGAAGGCAATGTCAACACACAAAACTCAATAACTATTATATACATAAACAATAAAAAGTGAAAAGACATAATAGAAGAGAAGAGCTTATTTATCATGACCAGAAAAATGAAATATTCAGAAAAAATCTTAATAAATTTGGGTGGACTAAATATACATATTATAACATAGAGCATCTAAAAGTAAGAAGTTGTAGTACTGGTAGATGAATAAACAATCATGTAGAACAAATAGAAAGTTCAAAGTACAGTAAAGAAATATGGAAATTTAATATATCATAAAGTTTGTATTCCAAATCACTGAGGTAAAAATAAGCTTATTAATAATCATATTGGGACAATTACAATAAAATTGCATCATTTCTTAAAATACACAAGTAAAACTTAATGGATAAAACCTAAATGTAAAAATAAACAATATAAACATATCAGAAAAAAAAGACAGAATTCCTTTAAAATCTGTGTATGAGTAAAAAACTGTTGCAAAATCCAGATATAATAATAAAAATAATTAACATATCTGATACATAAAGTTTTTAAGTCATCCCATTGGAAAAAAAAACAGTAATATCAGAACAAATAAATAAAAAGACTAACTGGATAAAAATATTTACAATAAGTACCACACAGAAAAAAGAGCCAATAATGTTAATGTATATTTTTGAAATCTCTAAAAATATTGAGGGAAGAAAAGACTAAAAAGTCAATGTGATAATATATAAGATATTTGAAATTAATTTTAACAATGAGCCAAAAAGACATAAAATAGTTCTAATATATGTGAAAATATGTTTGAACTCACTTACAAGCAAAATGCAAATTAAAACTGTACTTAGTCACAGCGTCTTACCTATCAGATTTGCAGAATTCAAAGACGTGACAACATGTGCTGTTCTGCTTGCTAAACTGTAGGGAAATGAAGTGTCATATTATTATTGCTGCTAGGACTCTGAAATGGCACAATCCCTGTGAAGGCACTATCCACCAAACCTAGATATGTATTTACCTCATGACCCATAAATCGCACTTCCTAAGATGTATACAGTAGTTTTAGATTATGAATTAAGTGGAAAAAAGACAGATGCTACTGAGCAAATCTAATGTACTTTTTATGTGTGTGTCAAAAATAACAGGAATACCTGCTTACTTGTAAGGAAAAGAATTGTTTATCTACAAAGAATGGGAGTGAAAAGGATGGTACAGAGAGAGGAAAGATAGATAGATGATAGATATAGATATATAGACACATAATATTATATAAACTAATGAGTATAATTGGCAAATAACTTTTTATAAGTTTAAGGTGTACAGCATGTTGATCTGATACACTTCTGTATTATATTGCAAAGTGATTACCATTATAGCACTAGCTAATATCTCCATCACTACATAATTACCATATTTTTATGAGAACATTTAATATCTACTCTTAGCAATTTTCAAGTACATATGATTACTACCATATTATTAGATATAATCACCATGTTGTACATTAGATTGCCAGAACTTATTTTACCCTAAAACTGGATATTTCACTTTCACCAAGAGCTCCCAATGTCTTCCACACTCCAACCCCTGACAAACACTACTCAACTCTTGTTTTAATTAATTCATTTTTCTCAGATTCCACACATAAGCTATATCATACAGGATTTGTCTAACTCTATCTGTTGTTATGCTGCTTAGCATAAAGCCCTCAGTTCCTATTTAGTTCCTTTGCCCAGTTTTAATTGGGTTTTTCTTTATCCTGAGTTGTACAAGGGGTGATCAAACAATATGGTGAAGGTTTAAAAAAATTTTTTTTTACAGTAAAAGACATATTGCATTAATCACCCTCAAAATACTCCCCCTTCAATTCAAACACTTTTATCCCATCATTCTTGCCACTTTTGAAGCAGTTCTGGAAGTCCTCTTTCGTGAGTGTCTTCAGTTGCATTGCTGTGGCTGCCTCAGTGCCCTGAATCAATTGAAAACATTTACCGTTCATGGACATTTTGACTTTGGGGACGAGCCAAAAGTTGCACACTGCCAGATCCAGTGAGTAAGGTGGTTGAGGACACACCGTAATGTTTTTATTTGACAGAAATTGCCGTACGAGGAGCAATGTGTGACCCAGAGTGTTGTCATGATGGAGGATGAAATGTTTTGCATGTTTCATGTTGACACATTGTTCATGATCCATGATTTACATTTTAAAACACATCTTTTTTCAACCATAGCTCAAACCTGACTGACTGCACTGAAGAAGCTGAAACTTGTCACACACACACTGGTACTAAGGTTTGATGTGCCAACTCCCATATTGAAGATCCCTGCCTTTCTGTTGGATGGCACTCAGCAGCAGCATGTACCATATTTTGTGATTACAATGGAAAGGCTCCACATCACACATCACTTCTGGTGTGGCAATTTCTGCCAAAAGAAAACATTATGGTGTGTCCTCACCCACCTTATTCACTGGATCCGGCAACATGTGACTTCTGTCTGGCTCTTCCTCAAAGTCAAAATGATTCAGGACATCAAGGCAGCCAGAACAGTGCAACTCAAGACACTCACAAAAGAGGACAAACAAAACAAAACAAAGAAAGCAACAAATATATGGGAATCACGGTTCTCACTATGTAAGTAAATACTGTGAAGAAGAACCCAGTTGATTGGATAAGAACTGGAAGCATCAATATCACCTTGTGATTTTCATGCTATGTAGTCTCACGTCTCTCCACTGAAATAGTTTAGAACCAATGACAGTCTAGCAGTAATAAACAAAGCCAGTGCCCAGATGTTGATTTCTAAATTCTATTCCACATCACTAAGGCACTTTTTTTTTTTACCATTGTTCATTAAATTTCATCCCCTGTTAATATGCTGAGTACAGGTCTAGAAAAAGTCAAATACAACCTGTACTCAAAAAATTTGTTTCAAGAAAAGAAAGTTCTCAAAGACTAATTGGCAGGAAATGTGTGTATCAAAGGAAACAGTAATGATGATGGATTATAGCACATGAGTAAAAAAATTACCCATAAGCTCCACATTGATCATCTAAATAAACAGAAAGGAAAGAATGAAGGAAGAAAGAAAGAAATCTTAACAGAATAATAGCTAATAAATGCAAAAGAGATGATAGAATTAGGTAACTTCACTTGATCACTCGGTGACTTGGATATCTATTACCTCTCTATCACTTGATATCATAAGTAACAGGGCACACTGATAGAATAATGTGCTGTGATAAACACACATCAGTTTTGTTGTATTCCTGCCAAAACATTTTAACTTGGAACCAGTCATGAAGCAACCATCAGAAAACCAAATGTGAACATATTTAAAAATAACTAGTGTATATTGGTTGCCAACAAAAACAAAGTTCAAGTTAGAAAAAAGAAATAAAACCTCCTTTAGTTAAATTTTGCTTTAAGAATAATATAATTTAGTGTATGATCTTTAATTGGATATTGGAGTAAAAGAAAAAAATTTTGTTATAGGGAGAATCAAAAGATTGCACTGCATCAATGTTATACTATTGAGAATGATGCAGATATTATGTTCATGTAGGAGGATGTTCTTTTTCTTAAGAAATACATGTTGAAGTATTTAATGGTAAAGCATAGTGATTTCTTTAATTTGCTCTCAAATATATTAGAAAAAATAATGTCTATGTATGTATATATGTATATATATATGAAAAGTGAGTGGAAACAAATATGTTGAATTTAAATAATTGATGGATATAATTGAAGAGAATATGGGTGTTATTTGGCTTTATCTATTGCAAATGTAAAGCCTGTACACAAATTTTGATGGAGTTGTTATGAGCCTAAAGTGACCCAGACCAATTCAGGTATGAGTCCGCTGTGATGGGAATCATTGTGCAGCCCACATAGGCCAATTAAAGTCTGCCATGTCATTCAATTTTTTTCCACTTCAAAAGAGATAGAGGAATGAAAATATGGCTAGGGGCTTTCACTGTACAAGAAGGGCTCAATTATATCACATCTGTTCACACTACTGCAGGGGCCTGGCCTAGGAATCAGGAACTGAGGAGGGCATGAAGGGCTCACCATGTTCTATAATGTAAACATTGTATCCATTTAAATGAGCCTCTGTTTTAAGCCTGTGTATCAAGAGAGTAGTATTTTGTTAGCTCTTTGCTAGTTGGGTAGGACAATGAAAAACAGAAAACATGTTGGAAGCTCATCTTTTTTCATCTGTACTCATATCCAAAAAAACATTTAGGAACAGATTATAACACAATACATTATAGTAGATGACACTACCCATGTTTTTATATCAGACTCCACTAAAGTATAAGTAACTGTCAACTATTTAAACTTGATGTCTATAGTTGGAAATCTGAAAGTCAAGAAAGAAGAAATAAGGGAAGTAAGAGAGGAAGCAGATAAATCACTCCTGTTTAGAGAAGTTAAAAACTGGAAACACAAGCATTTAGAAATAAAAAATAATGAGGACATCCTGGTGCTGACAAATATAATTTCAAATAAAAAATTGCATGTCCTTTCATTTTTATTAAAGAACATATAGAAGCAATTGGAAATAGACAGTACAAAGGAATGTGTCTGGAAGAGAGTAATAAAAACTAAAATAAATTATGAAACAGATGATATAACCCATACATATGAATAATGTGTCTTTTTTATTACACCAGAAAATAAAAATTAAATCTCAAAATAGCAAAATTATACAGCATTTTTAAAATGAAAAAAAAAATCAAAAAACATTAAATGCTATTAGAATAAGGTAAGCAGATATAATCTTAGTTACAGAGGGGGATAAGCAAAAAAAATTATGTAAATTCAATGTAATCTCATTTTCAAAAATTCATAAAATTGATGATTATTAGTGTAATTTTATATCTGTATTATAATTGGTCAATATTTATTGAAGTAGAACACCTAATTATATAAACACTCTGGTCAAGTAGTAAACTGTTTCATAGAATTATAATAAAATCCCAATGACAATTTTAAAGAAATATAGCAAACAATCATTAGATTTGTACAGAATCACAAAAAACCCTGAATAGCCAAAACAACCTGAGAAAAAAGAACATGGCCAGAGGTATCATACTTTCTGATTGCAATTTACACTACAAAGCAACAATAATTTAAACAGCAGACAGGTACAGGGACCAATAAAATAGAATTGAGAACCCAGAAATAAACACACACACATATATATATATATATATATATATATATATATATATATATATATGGGCAAATAATTTTCAACAAAGGAGCCAAAAACTTACAATGAAAAAGAAAGTCTCTCCAATAAATGGTGCTGGGAATATTCGTAAGCCACGTGCAAAAAATGAAACTATTGGGTTGTCAGAAAAGTCATAATGTATTTTAAATGTTTTTCTAAGGTCATTTATTTATATAGAGAACAAAGGTCAATCAATGATATATTGCCCCGTTTTGTTCAATAACCTATTACCATCCTTCAGTGAGCTTCCAACTTCCTCGTTCATAGAAGGACCTGTCTCTATTTGTAAAAAACTAAACATGGTGTTGATTTACACCCTCATCTGAATTGAACGTTATACCATGTAAGAAGTTTTGAAGAGAGAGAAACAAGTGGAAGTCTGATGGCACAAGTTCAGGCGAGTATCGTGGGTGTGGCAACACATCCCATCCAAGCTCCAATAATTTTTGACGGGTGATTAAACTTGTGTGTAGTCTTGCATTGTCGCAATGCAACACAACTCCTTTACAATCAACAAGCTCTGGACATTTCTGGATGATGGATTCATTCAAACTGTCCAATTGCCGACGGTACACATTTGAATTGATTGTTTGGTTCCTTGGTAGGAGCTCGTAAAACACGACACCTTTAAAATCCCACCATACTGAGAGCATAACCTTCCTCTGATGAATGTCTGCTTTTGATGTCGTTTGAGGTGAATCATCATGTCTGGACCAAGACTGCGCACCACACTGTTGTAAACAATCCACTTCTTATCACCAGTTATCAGCTGCTTCAAAAAAGGATCATTTTACTCACATTTAATGACCATATTGCAGATGTTTATACATGCTGTCAAATAAACTTCTTTGAGTTCATGCGGAACCCAAATATCGAGCTTGCTTACGTATCCCAGTTTTTTCAGGTGGTCATGAATTCTTGAATGATGGATGTTCAATGTTTCTGCAATCTCTCATGTCATGTAAGGTGGGTTAGACTTGATCAATGTCTTTATTTTGTCATCATCAACCTCGGTGTGCTCCCTGACTGAGAAGCATCATTGAGAACAAAATCACCAGCATGGAATTTCGTAAACCATCATTGGCACTGATGATTGGCAGAGGACCTAAACAGATACTCCCTCCACGAAGACACACAAATAGCCAACAGAAATATGAAAAAATGCTCAACTTCACTAGCTATTAGGGAAATGCAAATCAAAGCCACAATGACATACCACCTCGCAACAGTCAGAATGGCTGTTATCAATAAGTCAAGTAGTAATAACAAGTGTTGGAGAGGTTTTAGGGAGGAAGGAACCCTCATGTATAGCTGGTGGGAGTGTAAATTGGACATTATGGACACAGTATGGAGGTTCCTCAAACAATTAAGAATAGAATTACCATACAGCCCAGTAATCCCTCTTCTGGGTATCTACCACCCCCCAAAAAAAATCTGAATACACTTATCTGTAAAGCTATATATACCCCTATGTTAATTATAGCATTATACACAGTGGTGAAGACATGGAAACAACCAAAGTGTCCTTTGATAGATGATTGGATAAAGAAGATGTGGTGCATGTATATTAATACAATGGAATATTACTCAGCCATAAAAAATACTGCTATTTGTAACAACATGGACAGTTATTGAAATTACCATGCTAAGTGGAAGAAGTCAGAAAAAGTCGAAAGCCATATGTCTTCATTCATATGTGGGATATAAAACTGAAAGCCACAAACAGACATGATAAAGAAGCAAAAACTCATAGACACAGACAACAGTTTAGTGGTTACCAGAGGGTAAGGAGTGGAGGGGGTAGGTAGAAGAGGGTAATGGAGGTCAAATATATGGTGATGGAAGGAGAACTGACTCTGGGTGGTGAACACACAATACAATATATAGACGATGTATTATAGAAATGTACATTTGAAACCTACATAAGTTTACTGACCAATGTTACCCCAATAAATTTAATAATTTTTTTAAAAATAAAATATCCTATAGCATAATAAAAATAAATCGGGGAGAGGGGTACCAATTCACTTAAAGCTAGCCTAAACCTACATTTAACAAAATAACAAAACTAAAGAAATAATGAAATCTTCTTTACTTAAGACCAAGCAGATAACTGTAATTATAAATCATGAAAAAGTGGTGCAAATTGTTGAAAAACTTTATTTCCTACATAATCTCATGAAAGTCTGTAAACAGACTGTTTAATAGATAAATAACGTTTTAAATATGCATTTATAATATTTATAAAGGATTTGAGAATATAGAAATAGAACTATAAGTCACAAAAATTAAAAAAAAGAAACCTCACCAAAAACATACCTGGAATATACTGAAATTTTAAAAATATTTAAATTATACTTTGTTTATATTACTTTTACCTGTGCTATACTTTGTCTAAATAGAGATACAGAACTTTGAAAAAAGAAAAAAAAAACACAAAACTCAATCTACTGTACACAATGTTTATGGCAATCTTTTCTCATTTTCTCTATGTGGTCCAATTCCCTTTAATAGGTAGTCCTCCTGTGACCCTGAGAAATGGGTATCAGTTACACAATGAAAAAGGCAAAATATCAAATATCAATTTTTACTAAATATTTCCCTTTTCCTTTCATAGTTTTCCTACTGGAATTTCAAATGTGACATGTAGAAGTGCAGGAATCATCTTGCACCTATGACAACAAAAGTCTCAAAGAAGAATGGCAGAGCCAAAATGTGGAAAAAAATTCTGCTATTGATGACTTCATTTAGCAGCTTCTGAGCTTGCACTCCTGTTTCTAGAATCTCTCTGGCCCAGTTTTGAATAAAACACAAAAGATATGAGTATAGCATTTATGAGTGATTTAATCATAGTGACCAGCTAATGATGAAAATAAAGCAAAATAAATAAGAGGAATAACCATTGTCACCTCAATACGTTTAATTTAAAAATTATATAAAAAATAAGAGGAATAAATAGTGGAAATGAGAAGCCTACATTATCACTTATGAAATGAGAATTCACCATGCAAACAAATTTATTAGTTGAAAAATTACTTGCATTGGTAAAAATATAAAAGATTTAAAATACAAATCTTATCAGACATGACTTCTTGAAAATATTAGCATGAATAAAGTTCCCAGTACAGTTTTATAAAAATCTACTAAATTTCCAAAGAGTAAGGATCGGTAAACAAAGATAAAGAGTAAAAAAAAAAGTTAACCTGTAACAAAACACTCTATAATCTCTGAAAGTATGAAATAGAGCCAGTAAAAAGCCATAGAGACTAATGAATTTGTGGTAGGTATATTTGATCCACATTTAGCAATATGACAACTATACTACAGATTCCTTTTGACAAGAGAACAAATGTCTAGATGAATATGAAGAATGCTCAAGGAGCAATAATAGCTTCTTTACTTAGAGTGATTAAATTTTAGGTGCCCAATAGAAATGCTTAGCAATTGTATAGAAGGTCTAAGACTCTTATCTCCTTATGGACAACCAACGATTTCTTTTAAGATAGTGTAATATTTCTAGTATCACTACTAAATCTATTTACGATCATAATATTTTAAATTTAATTATGACTACTTGTAAGTGTTGAAAATGAAGTGGCAGCAGTAGCTAAATGATCAAGGCATACAAATTATAAAAGACTTACCATAGGCTTAGGAAAATGATCTACTGCTTGAAATATTTACCAACTTTGGGAGACAATTAAATATTACACTAGAACTAGATTAAATATGTCTAAAGTCATTGGCTTTGGTACAATCATTAAAAGTGTCTGATGGGTCAGCTGAATGGCTTAGTTGGTTAAGAGCGTGAGCTCTGAGCAACAGGGTTGCCGGTTTGATTCCCACATGGACCAGTGATGCTGGGCCCCAAGCTGAGCTGCCACTGAGCTGCCAACAGGTGGCAGGATGGCTCAGCTGGTGAGAACATGTGGTTCGACTCCACATGGGATGGTGAACTATGCCCACCCACAACTAAGATTGAACACGGTACCTTAAGCTGAGCAGCCACAAGCTGCCGAAGGGTGGCCAGATGGTGAGTCAAGCTACCTGCGCCCTCCACAACTAAGATTGAAGGACAAAAACTTGGCTGTTCCCCTTCCCGAATTCCCCAATAAAAACCTTGAAAAAAAAAAAATAAGTGTCTGATATGGGAGCCAATGATAGCAGATGGGAGAGTGGTAGTTATGTAATATGAGAGAAGCAGCACTAAAATAAACTAGACAAAAGTAATTTTATAATTGAAATGATGTAAATAGATGTTATTTTAAATGAAAAAAATATAGGATATAGAATATATTTATATATTCTCCACATGTATAAAGAATTTATCAATGTTGACATACATAGGTGTTACATCCTTTTTCTTAAATAAAAATCAACTACAAAATTCAAACATCTGTGTAAGTACTGATGCTAAATTGGGATAAGGCAGAGAATTCTGGGGGAAAAAAAATCAACTTTTCTAAAAACATGCTCTTCAAAAATCACTGTTTCCAAACAGACATAATCATACCATCTACAAAGCTTTTCCTGCTCCTGTATTTTCTATATATTTCAGTTAATGTTACCATGATCTTCCCATGCAGATATATGGCCATTTTCTTGGTCTCACACTCCCAAACTATAAGTCACTGTATTCTGTCAAAACTTCCCATTTAACATCTCTTGAATTGATCTTGCTATTTCCATTTCTACTGCCTTTTCCTTAGTTCAAATCACCATATCTCACCTCAAGTATTACAACTGCCAAGTAAAACTTTTCTCTAGTATGGCTCTCCTTTAACCTTTCTTTTCTTTGCTGATGCAGTTAACTTTCCAAGATGTAAAATTGCTCATGTCACTTCCCAGCTAGATTGATAGTTATGGTACTTTATATTTATAAAATATAATTGTTTACATTTATAGTATATGCCAGCTGCAACTTCAGTTGACATCTTAACTGACAATATATTAAATAGTCATGGATGAAAATATCCAGTCCCTCAAAGGTGATTGATACAAGATGCAGTGTTCTCTGTAGCTAAGGGAGGATGCATTTAAAACAAAGAAATAAGGTGATCAACTAAACAGTTGACAGCTAACATTTTTTACTAAATAAGAACCACCAAAATTCATTTTCAGACCTATTTACTATAACATACATATTGTCTTCTCCGAATGTCCAAAGGAAAAAAAAATGACACTGCTATTAAAATGAAAATTTCTGGGAGATTCAGCAATTCTGTAAATGATTTATTTATTAGCTACACCCCATCAATCTAAGTAATGTACGTAGTTTCTTTTTAACTCTATTATGTAGTTCTTCTCTTCAGTTTTATAACCACTATTAATGTAGAATCCAAATTGAGGTCAGGACAAAGAAAATTTATAATATCCTCACAGTCTTCTATGCATTTGCTTTAACTATCCCTATTTTTTGAGATGAAAAAATATAAAATTTTGAGGTATTACATATCATACTGCTTGTCCCATATCTAAAAAATACCAGAGTGTTATTAAAAACAAGAAACTCTGTGAGGGTGTCAGAGCATGTTAAATAACAAAATGGATACAAACTCAGGTTTCAAATCATAGTTACAACCTACGGCTATACCACCCTTTTTAAAAGTAAGGATACATAGTTCAAAATAATTGAGGTTCAAGTGTTCACATTTTCAATAAATCTTTACATTTGGATTTAGCACAATGGTATTGCTTTCATTTCACAAATACTATAACTTAAGAAGACTTCTACAGACAGCAATAGTAACAGAATATGTTTGCACTTGTGGTAGATTATATGAGTTGAAAAAGCTCTGATGAAATGCATTGGTATATTAAAAATATTGATTTTTAAAACAATGAACTTTTATACCTGGATGAAAGGACTATGTATTTTACCAAATGTCCATTAAAGCTTGTAAATGTCTAGACAATTTTTTGAATGTACAAGACTAGACATAAATAGATAAAGTTAAAGGAAAATAAAATCTCTGTCCCCCTTGTTCCTATAAGATAAAAACACCTTTTGAATACCAAGTTAATGGAAATTATTTAATAGTTCATTACAGAAGAAAGAGACAGGTACCAAACATTAATACATATAAATGATACTCACTTGGATATGTTGCTGGCATAAGTGATTTCTTTTTCAGTTGTAAGCAAAGTGTTTGTTGGGCTCTGTTTACATGCATGACTGTAAACTCCCACATATTTATAAAGGTGCATGTACCAGCCCATCTGTACTCATGGCAAAACAGGAGAATTCTTTAAAGTGAAAAACTGACAGACAGAATTGCGGGAGACCAGCTCCCGCAAGTCCAAGGGTCCCTTCAGGTGGAGGCCGAGTCGGGCAAGGAAAAAACGCGCAGAGACACAGGAGCGCTTTTTCAAGAAGAAGTGTCTCACTTTATTTTACAGCAGGCCCTTTTTTATACTGGGCAGTTTAACCCTTGTTCCATTAGTATCAGGGTTTTACTTCCTCATAATTCTTATGCTCCAGGGTACAGCTATACCTTTTCTATGCTAAAAACTAACTTATCCCAACTACGCCCAAATCCCTCCACCTACAATGACTGCGACCAAGGCCTGAGCCTCTACATAATCGCCTAAAGGATGGTTACCGTGACCACCCAACATTTATTCTA
>NW_017731709.1:1805130-1807367 GCF_001890085.2 Hipposideros armiger
TTAAATTCTTTAAGATATAAAGCAGTATCTGTTTCTCAGTCAGAGCTTCAGAATTTGTCACAATTGCAGTGTGTTTGGCCACATCAGATACTGAGGCGCAGACGGCTCCCGGCACAGAATTACTCCGCCCATTTCTTCACTCTTCTACATATGAAAATATATTAACAAACCAGTGTTATAATCAGGAAATATGCCCCTAGCTTTGGGTTTCTCCAGAAAAACAAGCAAACAAAAAAGCTGACATTACAATGAGAAACCCTTTCATACAAATAAATTAATTTTATTGCATAAAACAATAGCAACCATAAAAAAAGAAGGAAAATATTTTCAAAGTATCTGCTAATACATTAATTTTAATTTTGTTGAATCCTTTAACATCTATTTCATTTTTTTCAGTTTCCATTGTAATCTATTCTTACAATTTTTTTTAAAAATGTTATATCAGAAATTTTTTTCTAAATAGTTGAATAATTTTTTTTTTATTAAAGTTCATTGGGGTGATAATGATTAGTAAAGTTATATAGGTTTCAAGTGAATAATTTTTTATAGAGCAAAAATTTTTTATGCTCTCATAATTCATGTTTTCTCTCCATATTAAACATAGAAAATGAAGTTAAATAAAGATTTAAAGAAAAAGTCCAGAAACACACATTATCATTTTTATAAGTATGTAGTATATGTTTAATTTTCACAAGTAAATATATATATATATATATTTTATATGTATATAGATATATATTTTAAAAATATAGTATAAATATGGAATGCAAGTATTGCCAGTTTAGTCAGTCATTATTAAAATTTTAAAATTGCAATATGTCCAAAAATATACAGAAATATAATTACATACATAAACATAAAATTTGGGGAAATATCAACACTAATATATTAATGCTAATATTATTGAATATGCACCTGATTTTATAAGAGAAGGTCTTCTGTAAATAGAAGTAATGGGAGAATAATTAAAGTAAAAAGAGCTCTAATTTGCATAAATGTACAATAGCCTGTAATTGCTTTTAAGCAAAAACAAGAGGCAAGTGAAAAGTGACAAAACATATTTACAGGGAATATGAAAAACAAGTGTTGAATTATATAACATACATAAATAATAAGCATTTTATATATCACATTTTATACAAAGTCCTACTAATGAATATAGGCAAAAAGTAGATATACAGATGAATAAGTACATATGGACTTCAATATGTGTATCAAACATGTTATTCACTTAAAATACAGTTCAGTATTTCTATTTTCCATTTATGTTTTTCTCCTTCTATCACTAATAATTCTATTATACATGTGAACTTTCTATCTATCTATCTATCTATCTATCTATCTATCTATCTATCTATCATCTATCATCTATCTATCTATCATCTATCTATCATCTATCTGAAATGCTAACTTGCTTTCAAATGTCAGTGCTGTACAGAAAGGCACTCAGAGAAACATCACCTCTGTCTCCGTTCCTTTATTATGTCCTATTCTCATCCTTGCAACGCCATTGCTACATTCCCCTGTAGAAAAATTTCCCATTTAGTTTTCATTTATCATTTTATACTCCTTTTGCACAAATGAACAGATATCAGTATATATTCTTATTTTCCCTGATATATAGTATTTGGGCTGGATTGTGTTCCCCCAAAATTCATATCTTGAAGTCCTAGCCTCCAGTACTTCATAACATTACTCTCTTTGGGAATAGAGACTTTAAGATCAAATGAAGTCATTTGGTGGGTCCTATCCAATCTGACTGATGTCCTTATAAAAAGAGGAAATTTGGACACACATCGAGCACAAGAAAGGAGGCAGTCATCAGTAAGCTAAGGAGAGAGGCCTCAGAGAAATTTAGTTGCCTAAACCTTGTTCTTGGATGACTAGTCTCCTTAGAATTATGACAAAGTAAATTTCTATTGTTTATGCCACACAGTCTATTGTATTTTGTTATGACATCCCTAGAAAATTAATATACATCATTATGAAGCATTTATTATATATCTATATTTAAAGATTAACATTTAAATTTACAAATAAGAATAATTATCAGGGATCATTTATTTGTTAATCTCTAGAAGCTATCCAAATATATATATATATATATATATATATATATATATATATATATATATATATATAACAGCCAGTGGACATAATTTCATATAAGTATCATTAAGATTAATTTAGATTAATAATCATAAAATTGTTATGGCCTTCTATGCTAATTGGTTCTA
>NW_017731709.1:1809299-1813415 GCF_001890085.2 Hipposideros armiger
CTCACTGTGGCTGCTGGCCGCTCACGCTGGCGGCTTGCCACACACGGTAGCCCATGGCAACCCACTGCAGCACGGGCTACAGCCTATGCCGTCGCCGTCGCCGTCGCCGGCGACTCACGGCAGCCCAGCTGCAGGTTGAACTGTTGTTCAGCATCTTAGCTGTAGAGGGCAGTGTCACTGGCCCTCATATGTGGGATCCGAACCAGGGCCCTCTGGCATCCTAAGCCAGTTCTTAACCATCGCGCCACTCGGCCGGCCCCTGAACCAATTTCTTAAAACCTTTGTTTCTTTCTCTGTCCCTTGCTGACTCTACATAGATAGATAGATAGATAGATAAATAGATAGATGTAGATACAGACATTTGTCTGATTATGCTTTTCTGGAGAACTCTGATTAAAGAATAAGCTAGCATCAACCACATTTTTACATGAAAGATTTGTGTACAGGTTTTTGCATGTAGTTTTATCAAAATGGCTATGGTGAAAACAATTTGAAGTCTTTGTAGAATACTGAAAGAATAATCACAACTTTTGAAAGTTACCTGGATGACAATAAGTAAACCCTGCCCTCAGATGAAGCTGTTTTTCTGTTGTGCTAATGTACATCAAACCTCATTATTTTATAGCAGTGATATAGCAGCAGTGGCCTAGCCTGGAACCTTGTTAGAAATGTAAATTATCTGACACCACCCCAAATGTGCAAAATCAGCAATTATGGTATTAGGGCTTAGAACATGTATTTGAGCAAGTCTTCTGTGTAATTATAATGCATACTAAAGTTTGAAAATCACAGTTAATGAGTAAAGTTGAAACCAAATATATTTAAACAAAGTGCTAGCTTGCGTCTATCATTATTTTACTTAGTTCTTGACCATAATAAGAAATAAGATCATTATGCCATTCAAGTATAGTCTAGCAATAATATATATTTTAAATAAACAATAAGTAATAAATAAAAATTGAGGCTAGCAGGCTTTTGTTCCAAGCCCATCAGTGGATATGCCACCAAAGCCACAGGGAAGTATATGAATATGATACTTTAGCAAAAATTTCGGAAGGTGGTCAAAAGATACAAACTTCCGGTTATAAAATAAATGTTACAGGAATGTAATGTACAGCATGGTGACTATAGTTCAATTTACAGTTTTGTGTATTTGAAAGTTGCTAAGTGAGTAGATCTTAAAATTTCTCATCACAAGAAAATAATTGCGACGAGGCGAAGCTGCTAAGAAAGGCAGTGTGCAGGTTCCTCAAAAAATTAAGAATAGAATTACCATATGACCCAGCAATCCCTCTTCTGAGTATCTACCCAAAAAAATCTGAACACATTTATTCATAAAGACATATGTACTCCGATGTTCATTGCAGCATTATTTACAGTGGCCAAGACATAGAAACAATAAAAGTGTCCTTCGATAAATGATTAGATAAAGAGAATATGGTATATATACACAATGGAATACTATTCTGCCATAAGAAAAGATGAAATAGTGTCATTTGCAAAAAAAAAAAAGGATGGATCTTGAGACTATTATGCTATGCGAAATAAGTCACACAAAAAAAGTGGATGGGGGAGGGGGTTGTTACTTTGTGAGGGGTGTAAAGGATAACTATTGCATTGTTCTGTACACTTGAAATTAATAATAAAAAAAGAAAAAAAGTGAGAACCATATGATTTCACTGTTATGTGGGATATAAAACTGAAAGCAACCAAGGTACAAGACAAACAAAGAAACAAAAACTCATAGACACAGACAATAGTTTAGTGGCTACCAGAGGGTAAGGGGGAGGCATGGTAGAAGAGGATAAACAGGATCAATATATGGTGATGGAAGGAGAACTGACTGAGTGGTGAACACACAATGTGATATATAGATGATGTATTACAGAATTGTACACTTGAAACCTACGTAATTTTACTAACCATTGTCACCCCAGTTAATTTTAATTTAAAAAAAAAAGAGAAAAGAATTCTAACTACTTGTGGTGATGGATGTTAACTAGACTCAATGGTGGTGCTCATTTTGTAAAATACAAATATCAAATCATTATGTTATACATTTGAAAATAATATTTTATATGGCAATTACATATTAATAAAAATACTATAATTTTAAAAATAAAAGTCATCCTTGGGAAAGAATAAAAAAGGCAGCTCTGACTTGATGTGGGTAGGAAATGACAGTAAAGAGGACATCCAGGTGTCAAAATTGGGAGATAAACATATCTATAAATATGAATGCCTATCTGATCAGAAACTCCTGCCCAGGACCAACCAGGGAAGCTGAAAGGAAAAAAGCTTTTGAAAAAAATTGGTGCCTAGGCTCAGGGCACATGAAGGCAGGATGTGGTATGCTGCCAATGGAGGTGGGCTGTCCACCTCTGAGGCTGTCTGCTTTAAGCCACACACCAACTTAAATTCACCAAAAGTGCATAAGGAGGGACCTGGACATGTACCACTCTTCTCAGGTACATATTATCTACCAAAGAAGCAGATCTCATCAAGGGAAATGAACTAATGAAAAAAATAAATAATTGAGGAGCTCAACCACTGTTAAAATGAAGGCTACAAGCTGAATAGACTTGCAATAGACGATAGGAAGCTATTGAGGGCATGATGTTAGTAAATGCAACTATAAAGGATTACACAGAAATAGTAAATAATATATATATATATATATNTATATATATTACAGCCAGTGGACATAATTTCATATAAGTATCATTAAGATTAATTTAGATTAATAATCATAAAATTGTTATGGCCTTCTATGCTAATTGGTTCTAAAAAGTTTATTTGGAAAAACAAGTACATGTGAAATAAAAAATAAGTGGAAAGACACAGGTCTGACAATTATGTTCATGAACTTGCCATCATGCACTCACATTGACAGCACTAGGCAAAAAGCTTGGTAAGGTTTCATAATCTTGGTACATCATTGTCTCTCAGCTGTTCATGTCAATGTTTGGCAGTGTCTTGCTGAGTGACATTCATTATTGTTGCGTGTTTTTGTGTGCTGTCACAAGAATGTCTGACCTTGAATTAGAGCAATGAATAAACATTAAATTTCTTGTTAAAATTGGTAAGAGTGCAAGTAAAATCAGGAGCATGTTAATCCAAGTTTATGGAGATAATGCCATGAAGAAAATGGCAGTGTACAAATAGATTAAATGTTTTTCTCGGGGGAGAGAACGCATCACTGATGAAGAGATGTCAGGGTGGCCAGTAGTGAGCAGAACTGATGACAACATTGCAAAAATTCATTTAACTGTGCACCAAAATTATCGGCTGACTGTGACAAGCATAGCCGACCAAGTAAACATTGATAGGGAAACAGGAAAATCTTAACCAAAAATCTTGGCATGAGAAAGTTGTGTGCAAAAATGGTCCTGAAAGAGCTCACCGATGAACAAAAGCAAAGGAGAATCAAAGTTTGCCGAGACCTATTGGAAAGGCAAGATGATGTCTTGGGCCATGTTTTCACTGGTGATGAAATATGGGTGTACCAATATGACCCTGAAACAAAGCGTCAAAGTGCACAATGGAAGTCAGTCAATTCTCCACATCAAAAAATTTCCGTCAGTCCAAATCAAGAGTCAAAACAATGTTGCTAACCTTTTTTGATATCAGATGAATTATTCATTATGTATTTGTACCAACTGGACAAACAGTTAACCAAGTTTACTATTTGGAAGTACTGAAAAGGCTGAGTGAAAAAGTTAGAAGACCTGAACCTTTCACCAACAATTCATTGCTCTTGCATCATGACAATGCACCAGCTCACATGGCACTGTCTGTGAGGGAGTTTTTAGCCAGCAAACAAATAACTGTATTGGGACACCCTCCCTACTCACCAGATCTGGCCCCCAATGACTTATTTCTTTTCATGAAGATAAAGGAAATATTGGAGGGAAGACATTTTGATGACATTCAGGACATCAAGGGTACTACAACAACAGCTCCGATGGCCATTCCAGAAAAAGAGTCCTAAAATTGCTTTGAAGGGTGGATTAGGCACTGGCACCATATTAGTGCATAGCTTCCCAACGGGAGTATTTCGAAGGTGACTAGTGATATTCAGCAATGAGGTAGATAGCACTTTTTCTAGGATGAGTT
>NW_017731709.1:1816716-1830133 GCF_001890085.2 Hipposideros armiger
TGAAGAAGTCTTTTCTCAACAGAAAATGATAACAAGATGAAAAATATAAAAGCGAGTTTAAAATACAAGGATGATAGAAATAGAAGCGCCAATATCTATACAATAAATCACAGTTTTTAAATGTTTGGCATTGAAATTTCTATTCTTAGGATGCCAGAAAAGTTTATAATGGACTAAAGTTACAGCTCCTAACAATTACGAAAGCTGAATTTTTTTAAACAAAGATATTTAAAGCCATTGAAGAGCAACCCCATGGAGGAGAAAGGACCTTGCATCTCAGGCCCCTTAGAGCCTCTTGCATGCCAAACACGAAACATAGCGATAATTTCATCCAAGATCAGCCAGCCTGAAGCTGGACTAAACTCAAACTGTTTATGTCACACACAATCAAATTAGTTAGCACTGCTTATCGTTGATTTATTACTTATATGTGTTATATTTGAAGGTTGCTAAATAAGCAGATCCTAAAATTGCTCATCACAAGGAAAACTAAAAGAAATGTTTTCTTTTTCTTTCTTTCTTTCTTTCTTTCTTTCTTTCTTTCTTTCTTTCTTTCTTTCTTTCTTTCTTTCTTTCTTTCTTTCTTCTTTCTTTCTTTCTTTCTTTCTTTCCTTTTTTTTGTAACTATATGATGTGATGAATATTAACTCAACTTCCCATGGCAGTCATTTAGCAATATATGCAAGTTGAATCATTATTTTTACACCTTAAACTTTTACAATGAAGTGTGTCACTTATATCTCAATAAAACTGAAAGAAAAAAAAATGTTGGTGTGATAAAGTAAGTGTGCTTACTCTGGGAAAAACTTCACTGAATCCAACATGACTTGTATCCCAGAAGTCAAACCTCCATATTTCTGGTATGTTTACATAAAAGAAGCCCAGTAATGTCTATGTGAATATGCAATGATGTACTTTTCTTGACTGAGAAGGTGGTCTTATTATTAAAGGTGCTTAACGGGGAGAGTTGCCAGGGCAATTCGGTTTAACCACAAAGTAAAATACAGAAAGCAAAAGTGAGAATTTAACTCCAAACAATATTATGTCACTATTTTGTTGAGGTTCGTATGCAGTAAACACTGATACACAAAGAAAATCACATGTAGCCACATCTATAGTGGATGTAGTATTTTATATATTCTTCAATATTATATGAAAGTTCCACATCTTTGCCAACAGTTGGTATAGTCAATCTTTTTAATTTTAGTCATTCAAACAAGTGTGTAGTGGTATTTCATTGTGGCTTAACTTATGCTTCCCTAATGGTCATTGATACTGATATTCATGTCCTTATTTGGACATCACTAGGTGTTTTTAGGTAAAGTGTCGGTTTAAATCCTTTTGGCCTGTTTTGTAACTGGGTTGTTTTCTTATCACTGAGTTTTGAGAGTTTTTTATATGTTGTTTATGAGACATACATTATTTACAAATATTTCCATCCAAACTGTGGTTTGTCTTTTCATTCTCTTTTAACAGTCTCATTTGAAAAGCAGAGGATGTTAATTTGATGAAGTCCAATATATCAATATTTTATTTTATGAGTTGTACTTTTGTGGTTATATCTATGAAATTTTAGCATAGACCAAGATCACACAGGGTTTCTCCCATTTGGGGCCTGAGCTCGGGTGATGTGAGCAAGTCATGTAAGGCACACAGTGAAAGTGGGCCTCACTCTCAGAGCCATGCAGTGTACCTGCACTGTCCCACTTCTTGGTGCCTTTCCACAGCCCCAAAGCATAACCTCTCTGAGGGCAAAAATTCTGTCCATTTAGCTCTTGTTTATATTCTCAATGATTGTAACAGTTCCTGGCACATACTAGGAACTCAATTAGAATGAGTTCAATGAAAGAATAAAGACCAATATTTTCAGTTATAGAGAGCCTGTGGCAGGTAAACGTAGGATGTGAAAAATTCATTGTTCTCCCATGTGTGAGGTTTTAAACATTGTGGAGAAAGTAGATAGATAGATATATCAGTCCTAGGAAAAATATATCTGTTTATTCATAATTATGATGGGATTAAGGAGTCAAAGTAATTCCAATTTTTTTCTTTATGCTCTTCTGTTTGCAATTTTAAAAATAGCTATCAATTATTTTCTAACTGAGAGAAGAAAAGCAGAGGTTTGTGAGTTGAATTCTACTTCACTAGTAAACCAAGGCATAGTCCCACATCCTTTTAAATGCTAAATGTAACTTTTTATATTCTTAAAAGTGCCAGATTCATGTAGTGCATGATGTATATTAGAACTAGATAAAGAGAAAAATAACAATGATCCATTGTTCAGTTTCAATGAAGAAAGCTTTGTATTTTCTCATATTTTAATAGCCACAACTGAATACCACAAACGGGCCTTTAAATTTCTAACTAGAAACAGTAAAATGATCTGTGTTCAGATCAAGAGAGTTGTCTCCAAAAATTCACATTGTTGTACAAAAGTCTATTTTTGTAAAAGGAAAAAAATCTCTAGACTCCAAAAAGCATTTGCCTCAGTAGGTGTTATTAATTTTATCTAGATATACTCTAAAATATTTTATGTGCTTTAGAGCTTCAATAAAAAAAGCAGTTTCTTTCTCTTTGTTGTTCTCTTTCCCCTAATATTTCCACTACTAAAATAAAAACTCCCATGTAACGGGTTGGATGGTGTGTGGTTTCTCATGCCTGTACCAATATTTTCAACTTCCTTTAGGAAAGGCACACTATTAACTATAATTCCCCAAAGTTTTCCATTTGATTTATTTGTTGCTGTTATTATTGTAGTTTGTTTTGTTTATTTAATTTCTTTATTTGTTGACCGTTTTTTAATAAGAGCATTATATCTAAATCTTGAACTTTAATTAAGGACTTAAAATCATGATTGGAAAAATGTGGATGCTTAACGTTTGTCAAATAAAAAGAAACATGTGTATGTATATGTGTGTATGTTCATGCATATACAAATATGAGAGTACAGTCTATGATTTTCAGTTATTTTTATTTATTTTCTTCACAATTCTAAAACTAGTCAGTTATTATGGTTTATTTTAGAATATGTAAGTGTTGATTGTTGAAGAAATGCTAGCATGTCTTTGGTGCTTATTACTATTTTATAGTGCATCAACCTGAGTAACAATGTCCCTTGAATACTTATATCATTTTGTATTATTAGACAAACAACTCTAATTTATAATGAGTATATTACACAAATCAGCTATCTTTTGATTAATTAAATGTTAACTCTTTTACCTGAATTTTCAAATATTTGATTAAAATGGGGTAACTAATAAATAGTTATTCAAATTTTTTGGACAAATTTATGCCCAAGGTCTTAGGGAGTTTAAGTCTATTATTAAAGAATATAGTTAATTTTCTACCAAGAAACAATTTTAAAATCCTTTACATTACCTTTGTTCAATTTCTTCCCAATGGTTTGTGCATGTATGACAAATAAAATCTTTATAAGATATCTGTTTGGAGGAATTGTGGCTCTCTTACTCAGAACAAATTTCCAGCTAAACAGAATTTTAAAATCCTGTAATTATTTTTTCATAATTTCTTAAGAGTGTTAAAGATCTAAGCAGGATATCAGAATCTAGAGAGATAAGAAAAATACCTCTCAATAACTTTTGCCTTGAGGAAATTTTAAGGTCAGAACAAACTGAGGTTTTAAGCCAGTGAACTTCAGGGGAAAGGAGGTGAAGCACCTATTCATTATAGGAAACCCACCTCTAATAAGCTTTGAACTCAATGGGGGACAAAATCAGAATGAAAATTAAAGAAACTTACTTCTTCCCCATGATAACCACCACTTCCAGGAGGCTGCAACAGTGGAGTAGATTAAAAATAATAATATTAATATCCCTGAGAAACTGTGACTGTAGGTCAACTCTCTCATGGATTCATGTTTTTGTAGCTAGAATGATCAATTCCATCATGAATTGTCATTTAAGACGGTCTCTGATGTCCAAAGCTTGATACCATGCTGAATCAAAACACAATCCTCTATGAAGGAAATCATCTTCACTGCAGGTCTCAAGAAACCCACAAAATAATATAAACATCACTCCATAAAGATAATTAGGCACAAAAAATAACAGAAATGTAAATACCTCAGATATAGAAATTATTAGATATAAATTATAAAGCAATAAAGTTTGATGTTTTTAAAGAAATAAAATATAGGATTAAAATATTTATAAAGGAAAGGAAATTATAAAACATTATATCACATATTTCAGAAAGAAAAAGGAAATACGAAAATATGAGTGCAGTAATTAGTTTGCCAACAAATATGATACAGCAATAGTGGGATTCAGTGACCTGGAAGGTAGGTCAGAAGAAATTATCCAGAACAGAGCTCACTGACATAAAGATTTATGCAAGAAAAAGGCTTAGAGATTTAGAAGATAGTGTGAGAAGGACTGACATATTTATGTGGAATATAAGAGAGGAAATGAAGATTAAGACAGGGGAAAGTATTCAAATCAATAATGACAAAGAATTATCCAGAACTGATAAAACAGACAAAATCCAGATGCAAATTCACAATGAATCTGAGTTAGATTAAATAAACATACTACCATATGTTAAAAGAAAGAAAAGGAAACAAACAAAATGAAAGATGAGAAGTGACTTTAGAAGTAGCCTAAGAAAAAACACAGATAGATTACTTTAAAAAATATATCAGTAAGACTGAAGAATTCGTACAATCTAATAGAAATCTGAATATACTAGATTTATTTATCCATTGAGCTGATAAAAATACATGCCGTTTTGTAACCCTAAGGTTAGTAAAAATTTATTCCACAAATGAGGATATAATAAGGACATATTTCTAAATCACAAACACACAAACATACTCACAAGAGTTGATTACAGTATAGTCTCAATAAGGGAAATTCTGAAGTATATAACTCAGGCAGAAAGATAATAATTACTAATGGCTTTAGAAAATGAATATAGAGACAAAGTGTGATAAATATGTGAGTAAATAATAATAAAGCCTTATGATTAATTTAAACTAAGAATTAAAAGTGATGGAAAAAATGTAAGTTGTAAAGTGTGTGAATGATATAAAGTGTTTCAATGTATTATTGGTGAGAAAAAGGAATTTTTAAATTAAAATTACATGTTGATAAACTAAAACTATGTGCTTTCTTTTTGATGGTAACAAATTTAACAAATATAAAACTTTCACATTAGTGAAGGGCCATAAATTTAATGATAAAAAATCATCCTAAAGAAAAACTAAAGAGATAAGAAACATGGAAAAAATGTACAAATGACAAACTAGATTTAATTGAAACATCCAGGTCAGTAATTATATTGATTCTATATGGACCAAATGCTCCACTAGAAAAAAAAAATGAAAGTTTAGAATAGGTCTATTAAAAAAATCTACTTAGATATTTATGAATATTAATCAAAGATAATCAAAATAAAGAGGATAAGTTAACTGTAAAAATATAAAGAATATAAATGCTAGCAAAAAAAACCCAAACACTAGAATACTCGATGAAATAATTTTTAAAAATAAATTATTGATAAATGAGATGTTTAAACTAAGTCAAGCCACATAGTAGAATGAAAAACTAAGACATAAAGTGGTTACAATATTAGCAAACTGTACCGGGGGTGCCAAAAAAATGTATACAAGCGGAAACTTTGGTCAATGTTGCTCAAGCAGTAGCTCGCCATAATCAGAAGTGTCTCGATGCTGATGGTAACCACTTTGAGCACCTCTTATAATTGCAGAAGTCAAATGTTACTTTTATTCACTTTTGTTATCAGTATATATTGATTAAATTTTAATAGATTTTTCCTTTCTTAAAATGTATATACATTTTTTTGGCACCCTCTATATTTTTGACTGAAATATTTGACACAGGAATTAATGAAAATATACTGTTATATTACAATTAAATACAAAAAACCAAATGAATAGAATAATAAAGAAAAGCATTTGAACACTTCATTGAAGGTAAATTTTATTAAAAATAATAATTGGGAAAGTTTTAAAACTCATTGGAATCAAAGAAATGCAAATTAAATTTCAACCTGTATTAAACTGGCAACATTTTAAAAGTCTGTGTATATGAAATCATTCTGAGGATGTGTAGTGATAGGCAAACTCACATGCTATCTTTGTAAAATAATTCATTGGCAACAGCACTTCAGAAAAAATTGTAGACATTACTAAAGTTGAAGCACTCATATCTGGTGAACTATCAGATCAGAGATTATTAGAATGTATTTATGTGTGTGGGCCCTGTGGTCATCTAACACTGACCACTACTCAGACTAAATTTTTAAATGACTCAATTAAAATACATAAAATTTCAAAGAAACAATTCTCAAAAAATTAATATAAATATATATACACAGAGCAAATGTCAGAGTGAATTCATTAATCTAAATTATTTGACATTTTTTTTAGAATTCATGTGCTTTATAGTTACTATTGGGTTGTCGGAAAAGTCATGACACATGTTTGCAACAGATGGCACTAGTTCATTTTTAGAAGTACTAGAGTCATTCGCATCTATGTTATTGCTATGTCAATTGACAGCTGGCAGTTCTAGCTTCATTCTAAAAAAAAAAATGAGCAATTTGGTTGAGTTTTGAGGTTTTACAACAACTTGAAGATGGAAGACAAAACTGTGCATTTTTGCCATATTTTACTGTTTTACTTCCATAAAGGGAAGAATGTACATCAAGCTTGTGGAAAGTTGCATAAAGTTTATGGTGACAATGCTCAACAAAAACGTCAGTGCCAACGATGGTTCACAAAATTCCATGCTGGTGATTTTGATCTCAACGACGCTGCTTGGTCAGGGAGGCCCACTGAGGTTAATGACGACAAAATAAAGGCATTGATTGAGTCAAACCCATGTTATACAACACAAGAAATTGCAGAAACACTGAACATCCATCATTCAAGAGTTCACAACCATCTGGAAAAGCTGGGATACGTAAGCAAGCTCGATATTTGGGTTCCTCATGAACTCAAAGAAGTTCATTCAATGGCACATATAAACATCTGAAATATGCTCATTAAACATGAGGAAAATTATCCTTTTTTGAAGCAACTGATAACTGCTGATGAGAAGTGGATTATTTCCAACAACGTGGTGCACAAACAGCCTTGGTCCTGATGTGATGATTCACCTCAAACAACATCAAAAGCAAACATTCATCAGAGGAAGGTTATGCTCTCAGTGTGGTGGGATTTTAAAGGTGTCGTGTTTTACGAGCTCCTATCAAGGAACCAAACAATCAATTCAAATGTGTATTGTTGGCAATTGGACAGATGGAATGAATTCATCATCCAGAAACGTCCAGAGCTTGTTAATTGTAAAGGAGTTGTGTTCCATCACGACAACGGGAGACCACACACAAGTTTGAGCACCGGTCAAAAATTATTGGAGCTTGGATGGGATGTGTTGCCATATCCACCATACTCACCTGACCTTGCACCATTAGACTTCCTCTTGTTTTGCTCTCTTCAAAACTCAATTCAGATGAAGCTGTAAATCAACACCTTGTTCAATTTTTTGCAAATAAAGACAGGTCCTTAATGGAACGAGGAATTATGAAGCTCACTGAAAGATGGCAAAAGGTTATCAAACAAAACTGGCAATATATCATTAATTGATCTTTGTTCTTTATATAAATAAGTGATCTTTGAAAACATAGACAAAATACCTCATAACTTTTCGACAACGCGATATATATCACTAGGTGCCATAAAACAAGAAGAAAAACAACAGCACTGGCAGAGCATCTTATACAGTATGAAAAAAGAGAAACATCAAGTTCTTGGGGATGCTATTATGGGAAATATTGCTAACTCAGTGGGCTGTGTCTGAATACAGAGATCAGAAAATTGGGGTATGACTACCTCTTATATTGATTTATAACAACTATTTATGGAGGAGCTTATAAGCCAGGTTTATCTATAAATTCTTAACAAAACTCAAGATTCTGCTATCTTTTGCCAGACATCCTAATGTTGACAGACTATGACATCAAGTAGTAATAAATGCTACAGGAAACATAGGATTGGATAAGAGGATATGTAATATAAATATAAAGGACTGAACCACAATGTATAGTAACACCTGGGGGAAGATCATCAGCATTTCATAGAAAGTTCATCATCATTTACAATTCTGAATCATTCTGAGACAATGACATAAAGCATGGAACAATAGTGATAATTTATTCTAATGACCGTGGGATGGAAGACAATGGGTGCTATTAAAATCACAGAAATTAATGTACAGAAACTCAATATTTAAAAGTGCATTTTAAAGGAGTGCCAAATTAAAGAAAAAAATAATTTAATGAAAATTATTAAATTTTCCAGAATCAAGAGGTAGTCACACCAGAGGACATGGACAGTGACAGGATGACAACAAAGCAGTAAAATATTTACAGGTTCTCATTGTATAAGGTAGGTATCAGTACTACACAAATTCCATTGTTAATTCCCTAATCCCTCCAACTAGTTTACAGATAGATACCTGGAGATTCAGGAAGTTCTCACAAATAAGGCAACGCTCATATTCTTAGAGCAGAGAAATGAGCTAACAAGTCCAGTAAGAAAATTTACATTAAAATACTTCATAATTTCTGCCCTAAATGTGGCATTTGGAAAATATACAACATATGGTATTGAGTTTATTCTTTCCATTACTGTGAACAAATTTATACTGATTTTGGACTCAAAATTTATAAGCAACGAGTTCAACACTTTCACTTAACATGATATGTGGAAAACTGACCTAAAACCTTTGAACCTTCCTTTATTCCTCTTTCAAAAAATTGATAGTGACACTCCCTGACACATGAAAGGTACATTTTAAATGTACCCTTTTGCTATATACTTCAAAGGTTGTAAGTATATTTGTAATGGCATATCATCTTCATCTTGTATATAGTCCATACAATCTGCCATTGAATTTTATTAAATATTTGAGGTTAATATAAAGGTTTGTGCTACCATTTTTGATATCACAAAATAAGGCATTTGTAGAGCATACATTTGGGCATATATGCATATAATCTGTACAAATACAGTAAAACCTTGGATTGCAAGTAACTTGGTTTGTGAGTATTCTGCAAGATGAGCAAACGTTTCTATTAGGTTGGTGCAAGAGTAATAGCAAAAGTAATTTGCTACTACTTGTAATGGCAAAAACTGCTATTATTATTTTTTTTAATTGGGGAATTGGGGAAGGGGAACAGCACTGGGGAATCAGGGGAAGGGAAACAGACAAGTTGCTGTCCTTTTGTTCTTCAGTCTAGTTGTGGAAGACGTTGCTTCACTGGCCCATGTTGGTATTATCATTGCACTCTTCCCGGGTGAGGCAGATCAGTCGCCGGCTTCTGGACAGCCGCTCACGGCGGGCTGCTGGCCACTCACGTCGGCTGCTGGCTACACACGGTAGCCCGTGGCAACCCACTGCAGCAGGGGCTGCAGCCTATGCTTTGCCGGCGACTCACAGCAGCCCAGCTCCAGGTTGAGCTGTTGTTCACCATCTTAGCTGTAGAGGGCAGTGTCACTGACCCTCATGTAGGATCCGAACTGGGGCCCTGCTGCTCAGAGCTGGCATCCCAAGCCAGCTCTTAACCCAATTCTCCACTCAGCCAGCCTACTGCTATTAATTTTGCACCAACCTAATAATACATTTTAACTTGGTAAACAAGCGATGTCTTGCACTATGAGTAGTTTGTTTCCAGAACGAATTATGCTCGCAAACCAAGGTATTGCTGCCTGTATTTAAACACATAACCCAGAGAAAAGCACCCAAGCTGTAGGTTTATAACTCAAGGAATTATCCAAAGTAAATATCAGTAAAACACCACCCAGGTCCAGAAAAAGCCAGAATAAAAAGTCTTCCTGATGCTACTGCTGGATTACTATTTCCTTGAGGCCTCCTCATGAAGGATAAAAGCTTCCCTGACCTTCAACACAATAATTCACTACATACTTTTTTAAACTTTGTGTTTACAAAATCACATGGTTGTCTCTATGCAATTTCACTCAAAATTTTATCATTGTGAGCTTAATCTGTGTTAATACATGTCAGTGTAGTACATTATCCCATTGTATGAATATATCCAGCTTTTTTATCTCTTCCACTGTAGATGGATTTTGAGATTGGGGGTTGCTTGTTTTTAATTTTTAATATTTGTTTGTAATCACACTTTAGATCTATTATGAATAACACTGCCATCAACAGCCTGTTCCTATCTCTTGGCACACATGTGAATGCAATTCTTGAATTTATTCTTGAGAGTAGAATTAAAAAATTATAAGGTTAATGTTGAAAAATTTTGATAATGTTGAAGATTTTCCAAAATGGTATTCCATTTTACAGTCTCATGAGCAGTACATGTGAGAGCCTATCGCTCTACTTTCTTGCTAACCCAAAAAATGACAATATGGGTTATTTTAAATGTATATTGTAGTTTATTACAGTATATATTACATTTACCTGATTTCTGTTAATATTGAATAATTTTCAGATGGTTATTGAATTTTGGAAATTATCTTTTGAAAAATACTTGCTCAAATCTCATTTAGTTTTCTACAGTGTTATCTTTTTTAATGAGTATAAATGTATTTAATAAAGGAAAAGTCACAACACACACACTCCCTCACACAAGGGACAGGTCCTTCATTGTACATAGCTTCTATAAATATTATTTCTTCTCCCACTATATGTCTTGCCCTCACTCTTTTAAAGTTGTGTTTTAAAGAACAAATTTCTAAATTTATAATAATCCAATATAGCCATTATTTTTTCTTTATGGTCAGTGCTTTTTGTATTCTGTTTAAGAAATGATTGCCACCTCTGAGATAATAAAGGCACTCTTTTTATTTTTTTCTCATTATTTTGCTCTATACATTTAAATATATAATCCACTGGAGAGGGTATTTTTATTTAATTCTAATCTATTTAAATTGTAGAGTCCACCAACACTTGCTTTACGTTTCAAAGAAAACTCTTCACTAAGAATCATGTAGAGTCCTTCATTTATCAAGTATCATCTAACTCATATATTCACACAGTTTTATTTCACACTTCCCTAGCTTCTAAGAAATTTCCACAATCTTAAATTTCAGTTGTCCAGAATTAAAAAATACAACAGAGGTGGTAGATGAGAAGAAATAAACAGAAAAAAAAAAGTGTCTGTGTTTGTGTGTGTGTGTGCAAATGTGTGTGTACTTGATGATCATTCTTTTGTAACTATAACCAGTCAAAATTATTCCAATAGTAGTGCATTCATTTTGAAAAGATTCCATTTTAATGATTTGAAGTAGTCTTTAATTATTTTATCCTCTGTGATCTGAAAATGCAACTTACAAACTGTGTGAATGGGCACTGCTTCATGGGTAGTTTACAAAACAAAAACAAAAAAAGGTAGTTATCTCATGTAAGATAGTGCTCTCTACTGCTTGCTTGATTTAATGGGTGAAACCAAAAGTTTTGTTGCTAATAAAAGTAATCTTTGTAAAATTACCCAGTCATTTGGAGTGCTATAAAGGAGCTGTTGTCAATAAAAGCTGTAATTATTTCTATGGTTTCATTCCATTTCTGTGATAATTAGTTATTATCATTATTTATTACTGTTTTTATGGTTATTGCTTGCAATTTCAGACTTTAAATACTAAAAGCATAAACAGTGTTAATTTAATTACAGTATTAGAATTTTTAAAACTGCATGCAGTGTTAAGATTATTAATAAGTATATTTCAGATGAATATTCTAGTAACAATTTGCATTTTTGCCTAACTTCTTGTTCATCATTATTTTGAACAAATTGATGTGTTTGTAGTCTTGAAAATTGTGATGCATAAAAGAATGCCATTCTCATGGGGATGATTTGAGGAATTAAATTTTATTATGTTTTTAGTTAAATAAAATAATACTGATAAAAGAGAAATCTTAAATCTTTAATAAATTATAGATTATTTGAAAGCATCTTCTAAGAAAGACCTAAAGCCTTAAAATATCGTGCAATATAAACAGCATGAATACAGGATCACATTTAATCCCTCCTCCAATTGTTTTCTTTTTGATAAGGCATAGGGTCTATATTAAGTTTAAGGTAGTTTTGTTCAAGATTTATCTTGAACTTGATGATTTTATTTGACTTTGTACTTCCAAACCCTTGTAATGTTCATCAAAGTATCAATGATTTTCACCATTGAAAGATTGGTAGATTTCATGAGTGGGAAAAATAGTCCCATTTGAGCAAACAGTAATTAGCCAGGAAAAAAAAATGATGGATGGTATTTTGGATGTTTTCAAAAGACTTTTTGTATACCTTAATGAAAGATAACACATTTAGAGTAAGGATATCAATAGTGTGGCAATATCCTCTTGTGCTTGGATTGACTAGAGATAAAAAACATTTTCTATGTGGAGGATGAAGAACAATACACATCATGTACACACATGTACACATATATATAACCACATACACACAAGCCTTCAGAAAATAATTCAGTGGGGGTTGCAGGTTCATAAAAAGATGGAAATATCTTTGTAAAGACAGAAATATATCAGAATGACTTCACGCAGATTCCCTGGGAAAGACTGAGATAGAAGTTTACATACTAGAAATTTATTATTGAGTGTTCTCATGAACATCTGTGAGAGAGCAAGGGAGGCAGGACTGAAAAGGGGGAGAACAGATCAGCTTTGGCTCATTCCATGAAGAACTTTGAAATTCATGCACCCCTCAGGATCGTTCCCCATTGAGGCACCATAGGGGTCTTAGAACTACCATGCGTCACAGTCACTGGAGACTGGCTGCTCCTCGTGAGAGTGTGTAAACTTATGCAAGACAGCTCCCCAAGCAATTCCCAGGAATAAACTCCATTCTGAGCAATCAGTAGTCAACACTCCTGACAAATAGAGGAGCGAGTGTATCATTCCTTAAAATAAGACCTGAGTGGCACATTATATTATTTACTGAATAATGAAAATGTTATGTATTGTGAAAAGTCCCCAAAAGAGACATTAGCAAAGTGTAGGACCAGGAAACCCCAGGTCCTCCTGCCTCCACAGAGACACTTAGTTAATAACAATATATAGATCAGAATATGCATGTGAGACCTCTAGAAATCAACAGATTTCTCATCAGAAACATCGTAAGCCAGGGGAAATAGGATGATATAGTCAATGTGCTAAAAGAAAAAAAAAAAACCAACTGTCAATTTAGAACACTGTATCTAGCAAAATTGTCCTTCAAAAATGTAGGACAAATTAAACTTTCTTGATAAACAAAAGTGCAGGGCATTTATTACCACTACATTTGTTCTACAAGAAGTGTTAAAGGGAGTCCTTCATGTTGAAATAAAAGGATGGTAGACAGTAACACAAAGCAAATGAAGAGCTTCTCCAGTAAAGATAAAAAACATGGA
>NW_017731709.1:1830973-1835040 GCF_001890085.2 Hipposideros armiger
GGGCAGTGTCACTGGCCCTCATATGTGGGATCCGAACCGGGGCCCTCTGGCATCCCAAGCGAGTTCTTAACCATCGCACCACTCGGCCGGCCCAGTGGCTATATATTTAAAAACAGATTCCAACTATGTGCTGCCACAAGAAATTTACTTTAGATATAAGGACATATACAGGCTGAAACTGAGAGGAAGGAAAAGAATAATCCATACAAATGGTAACCAAAAAAGAGCAAGAATGTCTACACTAATATCACACCAAATAAGCTTCAGTCAACAGTTACAGGAGACAAAGAAAGATACTGTTGGGTTGTCGGAAAAGTCATGATGCATTTTTGCAACAAAAAACAGAAAAAATACATCATGACTTTTCTGACAGCCCAATATATAAGGATAAAAGTATCTATTCACCACAATATATAAATATTATCAATATTTATGCACCAGACTTTAGAATGCCGAAATATACTCGTATGAAGCAAACATTGACAGAATTGAATGGAAAACAGACAGAAACACAATAGTAAAAACATAAAAAATTAGTACATAAATTTTAATAATGGATAGAACTACGAGATAGAAGATCAATAAGGAATTAGAGGATTTGAACAAAACCATTGACCAAATGGACCTAACAGCAACCTAGAAAACACTCCAATAAACAACAGACTATACATTATTCTCTAGTGCACATATAGAACATTCTCCAGGACAGACCACATGTTAAGACATAGGAGAAGTCTACAAATTCAAGATTTGAAATCACATAAAATTTCTGATTACAGTGGCATGAAACTAGAAATCAACAGCAGACAGAAAACTGGAAAATTCACAAATGTACAGAAAGTCAACAACACACTCTTAAACAACTAATGAGTCAAAGAAGAAATCTCAAGGGCAATTAGGAAATGTCTTGAGACAACAGAAACCAAAAACACACTACACACCACCAAAACTTACGAAGTGCAGCAATTGCTGTGTTGTGAGGGAAGTTTACAGTCATTAATGTATACATTACAAAATAAGAAGGATGCAAAATCAACAACTTTACACCACAATGAACTAGAAAAATAATAAACTAAACCCAAAGCTAATAAAAGAGGGGAAACAATGAAGATTGGAAAAGGGATATATGAAGCAGTGAACAGAAAAAAAGAAAGAAAAAAAATCAATGAAACTTAGAGTTTTGATCCCAAAGATATATGTGTATTCCCAAGATCATAGCACCACTATTCACAATTCTCAAGAGGGGCAATCCAAAGTCCACCAATAGATGAAATACCAACAAATGTGGTATGTACATGCAAAGGAATGTCACTGAGTCTTAAAAAGGAATGAAACCCTGTCATATGCTACAACATAGAGGAACCTGAGAACATTATGATAAGTGAAACAAGCCAATCAGAAAAAGGCAAATGCTATATAATTTCATCTATTGGGTTATCGGAAAAGTCATGACGTATTTTGTCTATGTTTTTCAAAGGCCATTTATTTATATAAAGAACAAAGATCAATCAATGGTATACTGCCTGTTTTGTTTGATAACCTTTTGCCATCTTTCAGTGAGCTTCATAATTCCTTGCTCCTAGAAGGACCTGTTTTTATTTGTGATAAGCTGAACAAGGTACTGATTTACAGCCTCATCTGAATTGAACGTTATACTATAGAAGGAGTTTTGAAGAGAGTGAAGCAAGTGGAAGTCTGACAGCGCAAGGTCAGCTGAGTATGGTGGGTGTGGCAACACATCCCATCCAAGCTCGAATAATTTTTGATGGGTGATCAAACTTGTGTGTGGTCTCCCATTGTTGCGATGGAACACAATTCCTTTACAATTAACAAGCTCTGGACATTTCTGGATGATGAATTCTTTCAAACTGTCCAACTGCTGACAGTACACATTCAAATTGATTTTTTGGTTCCTTGGTAGGAGCTCGAAAAACATGACACCTTTAAAAACCCACCACACTGGGAGCATAACCTCCCTCCGAAGAATGTCTGCCTTTGATGTCGTTTGAGGCGAATCATCACATCTGGACCAAGACCGTTTGTGTATCACGTTGTTGGAAATAATCCACTTCTCATCAACAGTTATCAGTCACTTCAAAAAAGGATAATTTTCCTCACGTTTAATGAGCATATTTCAGTTGTTTATATGTGCCATCAAATGAACTTCTTTGAGTTCATGAGGAACCCAAATATCAAGCTTGCTTACGTGTCCCAGCTTTTTCAGGTGGTCATGAATTCTTGAATGATGGATGTTCAATGTTTTTGCAATCCCTCATGTCATGTAACATGGGTGTGACTTGATCAATGCCTTTATTTTGTCATCATCAACCTTGGTGGGCCTCCCTGACCTAGGAACATCATTGAGATCAAAATCACCAGCACGGAATTTTGTGAACTATCGTTGGCACTGATGTTCTTGTAGAGCATTGTCATCGTAAACTTTATGCAACTTTTCACAAGCTTAACGTGCTTTCTTCCCTTTATGGAAATAAAACAGTAAAACATAGCAAAAATGCACAGTTTGGTCTTCCATCTTCAACTTGTTGTAAAATCTCAAAAACTCAACCAAATTGCTCAATATTTTTTAGAAAGAAGCTAGAACTGTCAGCTGTCAAATGACATAGCAATAACATAGATGTGAATGACTCTAGTGCTTCCAAAAATGAACTAGTGCCATCTGTTGCAAACATACATCATGACTTTTCTGACAACCCAATATATGAGGTATCTACGGCAGTCAAATGCATAGAAACAGAAAGCAAATTGGTGGTTAATGGGGGAAGGTGAAACAGGAGTTATTATTTAATAGGTATAAAAGTTCAGATTTGCAAGACAAAAAGCTGTGGAAAACTGTTTCAGAACAATAAAAATATACTTAACACTATTGAGCTATATACTTACAAATAATTAAGATGTCAAATTTTACATTTTGGGTTTTTACCACAATAAAAATTCTTTTAGCTCTCTCTTTTGCTCTCTCACTACTATATGTATATTTATAGATATATGTATATTATATATTACATATAATAATATATATGTAATATATAATATATATAAAATATAAAATATATAATACATATATATATATAGAGAGAGAGAGAGTGCCAAAAAATGTATACACATTTTAAAAAAGGAAAAAATTGCATTAAAATTGTAATACTCAACATATACCGATAACAAAAGATGAATACATGTCACGCAAATACAAGAGGTGCTCAAAGTTGTTACAATCAGCATAATTTTAATACAGTTTTTTTCTATCTTAAAATGTGTATACATTTTTTGCCACCCTCTGTGTATGTGCGTGTGTGTGTGTGTATTCACACACACATATTTATGTTTATGTATATACTCGTATATGCTCTGAGTTCATATTTTTAAATGCAGATTGTTTTACCAACTTGTAAGTCATTTTACAGATACCAAAATAGTATTATTATTATAACTCAATTTCTCTGATTTGGTGCCAAAATGAATAATGATAGTGTAATTCGATGACAATAAGAAGATTATAGCATTACAGTCTATTATTTCATTCACTGACAATCATCTTAATAATTAAGTTCATTAAGCTAGAAATCTAAGCATCATCTTTGGCTTATCCCTCTTTATGCTAAGGATCTTTGTTAGATATTCACTTCTCTTCATTCCCAAGGCACATCATACATTTTAAAATTTTGTACACATTTTCATTCAATAATTCCACATCTAGGAAGTAATAAAACATATGTTCAATTATCTATATACAGAAAACTTGGTATAAAAATTTTATCAAGGTACTGAGGAATGTTTATAAAAATTAATTTCCCTCCATATGCATAAGTGATATATTATCTTATTCTTTGAAAGATACTTTATTAATGCAAAATGCTCATTTTTAAATACAAGGTGATGAAAAGGTTAAAAATAAATTGAGGGGCCGGCTGAGTGGTGTGTTGGTTAAGAGCTGGCTTGGGACACCAGAGGGCCCGGTTCGGATCCCACATATGAGGGCCAGTGACACTGCCCTCTATAGCTAAGATGCTGAACAACAGCTCAACCTGGAGCTGGGCTGCCATGAGTCG
>NW_017731709.1:1835421-1843223 GCF_001890085.2 Hipposideros armiger
AAACACACACACACACACACACACACACACACACAATTATAAATGCATCTATAAGGCCATTCAAAGGACCAGAAGTAGATTCATATAGACATATAATTAAGTACAGTGCTTGGTATATTGTTGTTTTAAATAATGGTATTATAAATACTTTTATTGTGGTTGTTTAAGCATTCTCTATTGACCATGTAATGTTCACATTTGAAAATAATTATATGTATATTTAATATACATGATTATAAATATATACCACAATTTGATTCTTTGGGGATAAGTATAAAATTAAAATTGAATCATTAATACAGTAAAAATAATAAATTGTGATATTAGAAAACAGAAATGCATACATATAGTATTATATGTATGCTGGAAATGAACTATAAATTTGATCCTTTTTTAGACATCAAACGCAAATAGTCAATAACAGGATTATGATAATGTAATCGGGTCAGAAAAGCACAGGTTATCCAGAAAGTGAAGTTGAGTTTATTTTTCTTTTCTTGTCCACTTAGAGAGGATACTGGAAAGTGTAACAAGTGGCATCTTTGCAATACTATTATCTTATGAACAGTGACAGGTTTTATTAGACTGTCTGCAATAATGTTTGATGATCATAAAATAATGGTACAAAATTTAATATTTTTACATTTTAAAAGAAACTATGAGCGATAACATAAACTACCTTCAAGAGGAAAAAAATATATGTATACATATTTTTTGAGGAAGTAAGATAAAGCATTTAAAAATAGAAGTCAGAGCCGGCCAAGTGACTCAGTTGGTTTAGACCTCACTCAAGAGTGCGAGCTCTGAGTAACAGGGTCACTGGTTTGATTCACGGCCGGAGCTGAGCTGCTGCTGAGCTGCCAACAGGTGGCAGGACAGCTCAGCTAAAAAAAAATTAATAAAAAAATAGAAGTCAAAGCTCAGTGATTCTCCCATATCTAATTTGATCATGATTATATGTTCAAAAGGTTAACATTCTCTGTGGGAGACTCCCTTTTTGGGTAAAACATTCTATTTTAGAATTACCCATGATGAGAATCTACATGTGCCCTAGAGAAAAACTGTTTTGAGATATTTAAGTAAGCTATTATTTGGAGAAATCTTCAAAACAGAAGTTTTCTTGAAGATGTACTTAATGTTCAGAAAAAAAAATATTTTAACTGCCTTTTTTTTAACAATTCTACTACGAAATAATATGGTTTATAAAAAGGATCCTGGAGCAAAATTTAGAAGTATGGAGGAGGATGTGTATTGTTTAACCAGCTGCTATAAATTTAATTTGGTAACATTATTGTCACAAAGAATTTTATTGATTTTTTCCCAAGTTACTTATCTACACATTTATTGTGTCAGTTCCCAAATTTATTTTACTCTGAATTCCAGTAAGAACATATAAATTAACTGCTATTTAAAATGAATGTAAAGAAATATGATTTAATTTGAATAAGGATTTAACTGAATACAAGTATTGTGCTGACATTTAAATGCTTTTCTTTTTGCTTGACTTTGAAAAATGTCATGTAATTTGAAATTTATTTTATCAACATATGCATATGTGCATGAGTCTCTTTGAAAAAGAAATTCAGGTTGTGTTCTTCTCCACTGTTGGTATATTTATTAATAAAAATAGTCTATTCCATTGATTTACACCGGTACTATTTACATATATACATTCTAATGTTTTGCTTGTTTCTTGTTGTTGTTGTTTTTTAATATAGGAAGACTAAGGCTACCTGGTACCATACCAAGCATATAATAGTTAACCTAGAAAATAGCCTTTAACTGACATCTTCTTTTCCCATTTTATAATAAGGAATTGAAAACATTAATATGGAAGCCATTTAAGGAATGTAACTTACAAAGATAGTTCTTTATTGCTTAGCTCAGAGTTGCCTTTGCATTTGAACCTGTGGTCATTTTAATCTGAACCTAAAACATTTTAATTCCTGAGATATCACAACTTCCAGTTCCTTCCCTTAATGCAGGTTCTGGGAGAGAAGGTGTTTTAAGATGCTAATAGGGTTAAACTTATATGGAAGTCCAAACTTCCATATCAATTTACATGCTAACAATTCTCTGAACTATATATACTTATGATTTGTGGATTTTCTGCACACATCTAAAACCAAAAAGAAAAAGAAAAAAAACAAATTTGCAATTTTCTTTTCTATTCTTAAAACAATGATCTACCACCACCTGATTTTAGTACTCGATGCCTAATAACAACCTTCACCTGTGTTTCATGGTGTGGATATTAGAGTTTAAAAGGACTAATAACACCTCTTGTATCAACTAGCTATTGCTACAAAAATGAATCCCACTATGGCACGGCTGGAAATTACAATTATGTATTCTGATCGACCTACATACAGATCAACAGGAAATTGTTTGATCCCAGGTAGGTTCAGCTTGGTGGCTCTACGTGGCACCTAAATTTAACTGAGATTAACTAGGGCAAGCCATTTCCCACATGTGTTCAAGCCAGGGCCCAAGCTGAAAGGGCAGCAGCTTCAAGGGAATCTTTATTTGGCAAAATGCAAGCATCCTCAGGCCTAGACTAGGAATTGGTACATTGTCACTTCCTCCCTATTATTTAGCCAAATCTATATCTATCTATATCTATATCTATATCATCTATATCTATATCTATATCTATCTATATCATCTATATATCTATCTTGGGGGTGCCAAAAAAATGTATACACCTTTTAAGAGATGGTCAACATTGCTCAAGCAGTAGTTCACTGTAGTCAGAAGTGTCTGGATGCTGATGGTAACACTCTGAGAACCCTTTGTAATTGCAGAGGTCAAAGTTGACTTGTAATCCACATGTGTGACTTCTGCAATTACAAGAGGTGCTCAAAGTGGTTATCATCATTGTCCAGACACTTCTGACTATGGCAAACAACTGCTCGAGCAATTTTGACCAAAGTGTCCACTTATATACATTTTTTGGGGCACCCCCGGTATATGTGTATGTATGTATGTATGTATATTGTGTGTGTGTGTGTGTGTGTGTGTGTGTAAAGAGAGAGAGAGAGAGATAGAGAGAGAGAGAGAGCTCTTGTTAAGATTATCACAAATTTGGATAGGAAGAGAATACCTTTGCATAACAGGGAAATCTTTATATTAGTAGACTAAATGCCAAATATATCTCATTTTCCACTGTGTTCATTTTTAAATTTTATGTTAACCTAATGAAAATAACATGACATGTTTTTCTCCTATCAGATGGGCAACATCAAAAAGATTGATGACATATTCTCTCGACAATCCTTTGGGAGTATAGGCTCTTGCATGAATTGCAGGACTGGATTAAAAATAATGTAACCAGTTTCAGCATGGAGATATAGAGAGCTGGAAAGACCTCTCTATCTTGCAAATTAATGGCTTTTCTTGAACTCATCAAAGAACTAAGGTTGTAAGGCAAGCCCAAAACAAAACAAAGACCAAATTGTGGTAAGAGAATGAGGTTTTGAATTTGAAATGATTGCTGTGAACTCTCTATAGAGGTCAGATGATTACATGTAACTAGGAAGGACTGCTTAAAGGTAATGTGTTTATAGGTTTCTTTTTTTCTCTTCTGTTTATTTGATTTCAGAGAAGGGGTGAAATGGTCTGAAAGAAACAACTGGAAGAAAAAAAGGGCACTGATCTTATTTATCCAAAGGAGAAAAATTCATTGAGTTAAGTCAACCTACAACAAAATATTTCAGAAAATAAAAAAGTTGGACACTCAGTTAAATCTGAATATCAGATAAAAACAAATATTTTCTATGTTTGCCACATACAATATTTAGAACATGTTTATATTAAATAATTATTCATTGTTTAGCTGAATATCACATTTATCTGATAACACTCTTTACAATGAATATAATTCCACTATAAATTCATGCAACTAATTTATTTATAATATAAATTATCACTCTGCAGCTCTGCCAATGAGTTCTTTAAAAAAGTATGTTGAGACCAAAATTATGTAAAAATAGAGATTATACATGGTGCATTGTTTCAGGTAGTTATTTTTTTATTTCTCCTTGTTGTCCTGAGTATATGTTTCTAAATTAGTTTATAATCCCACCTACTGCTTAAAATATAAAGATGTTATACGTAAATATATCTGGTTGGATTAGTATATGATACAGTGTGATTGAGTTGCTAGCGAACTGGGGAAACATGATAAATTTAGCTCTTTGGTCATGTACAGAAGGAGAGGATCCCAGTTGATAGATGGAAAGGAAGCAGCTGCAAACTATGACTCATTTATCAATTATATTCATTTTTCTTAGTGACATAATGAATATCTAGGGAATGCCTAATGTCAAGAGTAGAAAATAAATAAAGCAGGAGAAATGTAATGTGGAACAAAAAGATTTAAAAAAATCAAGAGCAACCTGAAGAAATAACTCAATATTTTGACCTCATAATCAATGTCAGCTGAAACAGAGGATTCACAAAGGAGTGAATACACATAAACCTTTATTCTGCATTTTCATAGGCTACTGCAGATTTTATAGAGGTAAATTATGATTTATCCATAAGTCAGAGGTCATTTCTATCATACATGTAGAGAGAAATATTTATGATGGTTTTAGTTGTTTGGTTTACAGAAGGAAAAACCTAGAGTATATACCATTTTGTCTTTATATTGCTAAACATGTCTTGTTTTCATTTCTCTCTCTCTCTCTTCGCCCTTCCCTCACTCCCTCCTCCAGTTATTCAGAAAATATGGTGCATGGAAAGATAATTTATTATGGCTTGTCATCAACTCTGGCCAGTAAGCAACTCACCCATCAGTACAAAAAAGTATAGTTGAACAGGTATCTGTGCTCCCATATTCATTGCCACATTATTCATAGTAGCCAAGATACGGAAACAACCTAAGTGTCTGTCAGTGAGTGAATAGATAAAGAAAATGTGCCATATATACACATTAGATTTTTTTAGCCTTAAAAAGGAAAGAAATCCTGTTGTTTACAACAACGTGGATAACCTGGAGGACATTATGCTAAGAGATACAAGCCAGACACCGAAGGACAAATACTGTATGATCTTACTTACATACAGAATCTAAAAATGTCAAACTAATAACAGAGAATTGTGGTTACCAGGGGCTGAGGGGTGAGAGAAATGGAAAAATGTTAGTCAAAGGGTAAAACTTTCAGCTGCAGTTGAATAAGTTCTAGAAACTTAATGTATAGTATGATGACTATAGTTAATAATGATGTATTGTGTACTTAAAATTTGCTAAAAGAATAAATTCAAGTGTTTTCATCTCCTCCCAAACACACACAAACACACACACACACACACACACACACACACACGCACATTAATGGTACTTATGTGAAGTGATGGATATGATAATTATCTTGGTAATGGTAACAATTTCACAGTGTATACATATATCAAAACACAATGTTTTATACTTTAAATACATATATAGTTTTGTATCTGTCAATCATACCTCAATAAAGCTGGAGGTGGAGGGAGCATAGTCAATCTAGCCAGATCTTATTAATGCTTGACATTCTGGTTAACAATCCTTCAAGTCAGAGGTAAGCAACTTTGTATAACTAGTGATTAGTTCATAAAAGTATTCAATGACTTAATAGTTAATGATAAAAATGATGAAAGCTTATAATTCTACGTCCCACTTTAAAAAAAGTCTTCACCTATCCTTGCTGATCTTTCCCATTTCTGATGACCTTAAAAACAGAATTCATTCGGCTGAGTGGCTCAGTTGATTAAGAGCTCGCTCAAGAGTGCGAGCTCTGAGCAACAGCGGTTCGATTCCCGGCCCAAGCTGAGTTGCCACTGAGCTGCCAACAGGTGGCAGGATGGCTCTGCTAAACAAACCAAACCAAACCAAACCAAAACAATACAAAACAGAATTCTGGCCATGCTGATTTGCTATAAATCCCATAGTAAACTGGAAAGATTTCTGGATAAGAAGAGGACAATTTTTTACTTACACTGAGATGACCTTAGGTTTGTGTGTCCACTTGTCTGTTCTTGTGCTTACTCTATTTCACCTGGGCCTGAAATCCCTCACATGGCTTCCGAGTGCCAAATGAACAATTACTATTAATATTATCAGTGTTTGAGTCTTGTCTTTAACTAGACTTTTAAACATCTTGTTTTTGTAAAGTCCTTAAGAATAGTAAGAATTTTTTTAAAGCATTTATTTCCCACAATATCTACCATCTTCTGTATAAATGCATAAAAGTGAATATTTCAGGCTGTGTTGAGCATTTTATATGCATTACATCAATTAATGATTTTTAAAATAAAAGCATCATCACTTTCTCCATTTTACAATGAATAAAGTGATGTTTAGATAACTTGAGTAACTTTCACAGGAACAGACAAATACTGAGTGGCAAATCTACTATTTAAAAATCAGGGATATCTAATTTCCAACCCCAAATGTTAAATCTCTATGCAATCTGCCTCTCCGCATCTTACATGCCAAGTAATTAGTGAATTCATTTAATAAATGAGATAATTCGAAGTACAGATTGTTACAGCATTAGATAATAAAATTGTAAAAGAAAAATAGCAAGCGTTTTACATTCTTAACTTAAGGTAACTATTTATTAATGTGATATATAGATGATGTACTATAGAATTGTACACTTGAAACCTATGTAATTTTACTGACAATTGTCACCCCAATAAATTTAATATAAAAAAAATTTGGGGTTATAAGTTCCAATTTTTGTTTCCGATTTTTATCTTAAATTATTTTTCAGATGTTGAAATTTACACCAAAATAGTGAGAGCTACACGGATATCTGTAGTTCGATGGTGAAATATTTTAGGTAAAAGAACATAATGCCATGTCTCAGAAATAATCTGTGATTCCACTTATTAATTGGAATAGAACCAGTGATTCTCAAATGTAATGGTACACCTGGTAGGCTGACATAAAATGCACGTTCATGGAATCCACCAACAAATTATGATCTAGGGGCTGACCGAGTGGTGCATTGGTTAAGAGTTGCCTTGGGACACCAGCTCTGAGCAGCAGGGCCCTGGTTCGGATCCCACATTAGGGCCAGTGACTCTGTGTCCTCTAAGCTAAGATGGTGAACAACAGCTCAACCTGGAACTGGGCTGCCATGAGTCGCTGGTGATGGCATCGCTGCAGTGGAGCTGCAATGGGCTCCCATAAGCTACCATGAGCAGCGACCAATCTGCCTCACCCGGGAAGAGCGCAATGATAATACCAACAGAGGTCAGTGAAGTGACATCCTCCACAACTAGAATGAAGAAAAAAAGGACAGCAACTTGTCTGTTCCCCTCCCCCAATTCCCCAATTAAATATTTAAAAAAAATTTATGATTTAGCATATTTTGGAAGAACTCTGTAAATGTGCATTTTAAAAGGCACCATAGAGTATTCTGACATAGAAGACTCATTTCTTTAGACTATCCATTCAACATATTGCAACCACATTCTTAAATAAGAGAAGCACTTATTACACTAACAGTATTTTCTTCCATTGCTCCATTATAAAAAAAAAAATGGAAACTTAGCAACAAAGTTGTAAACAACTTGGAATAGCTGTGAATTTTCAATGAAATGATAAATTAATCTAAAGTCATCGTAGCACTCATTTTCAAAGGAAAAGAGATAGTAATTTTTTTTTGAAAGATTTTTCTTGGGGAATTGGGGGGATGGGAACAGCGCTGGGGAATTGGGGGAAGGGGAACAGATAAGTTGCTGTCGTTTTGTTCTTCAGTCTAGTTGTGGAGGACGTTGCTTCACTGGCCCAAGTTGGCACCATCATTGCG
>NW_017731709.1:1849323-1857619 GCF_001890085.2 Hipposideros armiger
CCCCACACCTGTGTGTGGAGGTTGAGAATCAGGAGGATTATTTGGCTGCCTTGGTTCCCACTGGAGGAGCAAGGGACCCCAGCACCCCACACCAGGGTCCCCAGCCTGGAATACTGGTGCCGAGAAGAGGAGCTCCAGCAACATCTGGCTGTGAAAATCAGTAGGGATTACAACCATTCAGATGCGCTGAAAGGCTGCGGGGGAAAACCACACATCCTCTTAAATGGCCCACACACAGGCTCACTCACATGCACTCACCTTGGGCTCCAGTAGAGTGATGGTGACTGGGAGGGCCTCAAAGACATACATGGGGGCAGACTAAGGTGTGTTGCCTCCAGAGGAGGACTACAGGACAGTTGGCATTTTCCCAGTGAGAGGTCTACCTTCCCAGCAGCTGGCAGGTGGGCACCATCTTTCCTGTTTTGAGCCTGCCCACTCTGGCCAAATCTGAATCTGATTGGCCTGGTGAGCTCTGTTGCTCTGCCCTGCTGACTCACTGGGACCCTGCCCCACACAACTCATGTATCACCTCAGGCACGTTCTCTGAGACCTTCCAACCCAGCCTTAATTGCACTCTTTCTTGGAAAACTATTGGAGTTTTGCAGGCCCCAGGTGGGTGGCAACTGGCCTCAGTGTGCTCTGAGACTATTGCAGAGTCACTCCAGCTTCAGCACTGGCATGAAACCAGAATTTACATTAACCTGGTGACCACAATTCTTCCCACTGTAGTAGCTCTCTAACACACTACTTCACTTAACTTGTGTACTATAGGAGACATTACCAGTGGCTGAACTTTACCTTAATGTAACCAGTAGGTGGCAGCAGCCTTGGGGTGTCGTGGCTTTTTAAAGAGCTACCCCAGACCCGAATCCAGTGGCAGCCATCCTCAGTTCACAGCATAGCCTCTTCTACAAGCCTCTAGGTGCAGCACAGGCAGAGAACAACCACGGGTTGCTTTGTAGCTCTGACCAGGTCACCCCCAGCTAGTAACAGGCAGAGGCTGACCTGAGCCTGCACCAAAGCTCCTCCCAAGAGGCTCCAGAACCAACACACTTGGAGGTTGGCTTCGGACCACAACACAGCACCGCCCAATTAGCAGCACTTACAAAAGGCGGTCTCAACAAGCACCAGAGCCCACTGGGGCGAATCCTATTCAGTGAGATAAGCCTCCTACACAGAAGCCTATAAGCTGTGGACATGGACAAACCCCAAATACAGTTAGCCTAATGGTCAATCTCATGTACTGACATGCCAAGAGCAATCAAAGCTCAACTATAACAGGAGGGTACACACAACACACACACAAGGGACATTCCTGGAGCACCCGGCTCAGGTGACCAGGGAGACTGTGCCACTGGGCTCCACAAGACATCAACTACATAAAGTCACCTGGCCAAGGCTGGNCACCTTATGCAGATGACTCTATTTATATACAAAATCCTAAAGATTTCACAAAAAACTCTTAGAATAGAAACAATAAACAAATACAATAAAGTTTCAGGCTATAAAAATCAATGTACAAAAATCCATTGCATCTCTATATACTAAAAATGCAATTTCAGAAAAAGGAATGAAAAAAAAAAGAATTCCTTTTGCAATTGCAACAAAAACAATAAAATACCTAGGGATAATCTTAACCAAGGATGTAAAAGACCTGTACACTGAAAACAATAAGACAATATTAAAAGAAATTGAAGAAGACACAAAGAAATTGAAAGATACTTCATATTTATGGCTTAGAAGAATCAACATAGTTAAAATGGTCATATTACTCAAAGCAATATACAGAGTTAATGCAATCCCCATCAAAATCTCAATGGCATTTTTAAAAAAGAAAGAGAGCAAAAAATCATCAGATTTGTATGGATTCACAAAAGACCCCAAATAGCCAAAGCAATCCTGAGGAAAAAAAGAACAAGGCCAGATGTATCACAATCCCTGACTTCAATTTATATTACAAAGCGACAGTAACCAAAACAGAATGGTATTGGCAGAAAAACAGACACACAGGCCAATGAGCTAGAATTTAAACCTAGAAATAAACCCACGTATATATGGGCTGATAATTTTCAAAAAAGGAGCCAAAAATATACAATATAGAAAAGCAAGCCTCTTCAATAAATGGCTCTGGGAAAATTGGAAAGCCACATGCAAAAGAATGAAACTAGATTGCTCTCTGTCACCATATACCAAAATTCTCACGAAATGGATCAAAGACCTAATCATAATACCTGAAACAATAAATTGCATAGAATTCATAGGTACTAAACATATGGACCTTAGGTTTTGAGAAGATTTTGTGAATGTAACCTCAAAGGCAAGGGAAGTAAAAGCAAAATTAAATGAATAAAACTATATCAAACTAAAAATATTTTGAATAGCAAAAGAAACCATCAACAATGCAAACAGGCCACCAGGCTGAATGGGAAAAGATATTTGAAAACAACTCCTCCGATAAGGGGCTAATATCCAAAACATATAAAGAATTCATAAAATTTAACAATAAAAAAACAAGATGTTAGCACCAAACTTATACCATCCCTTTGATATTTTCATTGCGAGCTCCAATTTTCAAATAAGATAAATAAAACAACAAAAATCAACATTAAATAACATGTCTATATCATATCAATTGGACACATACACAGCCAATATCTACCTCTCATTAATGATAAATCAGTGCTCTGACATTATTCTACATTATTTTTACTACTGAAACAGTACCCAGCTCCCCAAAAAACAGCAAAAGTGGCTGGAATTAGTTAATAAGTATTTATAGCTCTATAATATTTGCTGATATTCAGTTGTCTGGCTGAATAAGTATACTGGTTGTTTACAGCCAATGTCTGTCTTGATTTAGTAAACAGCGTGACCACTACCATACTGTGTTAAATATGTTGAATCCTTCACTATTGCATAAAATAAAGTGCTTTTTAGACATTAAACATTATTTTTTGGCATGGAGTACAAATTAAAAATATAAGTTTATAAACACCATGTATGATGAAATCCTGATATGGGGGATATACCAGAAAGAACTGTGATCAAGATGCTAACCCTGGATGTTAAGATTACAAATAATATTTTCTTTCTCATCAATGTTTAATTAAAATATGTTTTCCACATAAATTAAGTATGAAGGTAGAATTATATAAAGAATTTGTTCTCCTTCTAATATTTAATGAAGTGACCATGCCTTTTTAATTTAAGTTTCTCTTACTGGGTTTGTTTTACCTTGGACCAATTTTACATTCTGTTTCATGATAATTTGTTGGGTGATTCATTATAAACAATGAGTGCATTGGTTTGTTTCTAATGTGCTGAATGCTGAACACCACAATGGATAAACCATCTAGACAGAAAATCAAGGAAACATTGGACTTGAACCATACTCTATATTAAATGAACCCTACAAATATATGTATGTATATGGCATTCCATTTAAAAGAATGAGAATACACATTCTTCTCAAATACTCAGGGAACAATCTCCAGGGAATATCACATGATAGGCCACAAAACAAATCTTAGCAAATTTAAGATAATTGTAATCACACCAAATATCTTATTTGACCACAATAATGTAAAACTAGAAATCGAAGTTTTGCACAGCAAAAGAAATGGTCAACAAAGTGAAAGGCAACTTACAGAATGAGAGAAATATTTGCAAGTCACATATCTGACAAGGAGTTAATATCTGAAATATATAAAGACCTCATACAACTCAAGAGCAACATAAATAAATAATCCCATTAAAAATGAGCGAAGGACCTATATAGACATTTTTCCAAAGAAGGTATACAAATGACCAACAGATACCTGAAAGTGCTCGACATCAATAATCATTAGGGAAATGCAAATCAAAACCACAGTGAGATATCACCTCACACCAGTTAGGATGGCTGTTGTAAAAAGGACAAGGAGTGACATATGCTTGTAAGAATGTGGACAAAAGAGAATCCTTATGCATTGTTGGTGGAACTGTAAATTGGTACAGACATTATGGAATCAAGTATGGAGGTTCCTCAAAAATTTTAAAATAGAACTACACTACATACCAACAATTCCACTTCTGGGTATGTATTTAGTGAAAAAGAAAATACTATATTGAAGAGATATCTGTACCTCCATGTTCATTGCAGCATTATTTACAATAAGCAAGATATGAAAAGGACCTAAATGTCCACTAACAAATGAATGGATAAAGAAAATGTGGTATATGGAGAGAATTGAACATTATTTAGCCATAAAAAAATAGCAGTAACATAGATGGATCTTGCAACCATTATGTTGAATGAAATAAGTCAGAGAGGGAAGGAGAAATACTGGATGATCTTACTTATATGTGAAAACATAAAAAACAAACAAACAAAGAAAAAGCATACAGAAAAATACATCAGATTGGTGGTTACAAGGGGCAAAGAGTGGCAGAAGGGGGAATTTGATCAAAGTGGCCAAAGGCTACAAACTTCAAGTTATAAGATAAATAAGTACTAGGGATATAATGTACTATATGACTATAGTTATAATAACACTACCGTATATATATTTGAATGTTGTTAAAATAGTAAACCCCTGGGGGAGAGATGCAAGATGGTGGAGTAGATAAACGCTGTACCTGCGTTATTCCATGAACACGTTAAAATTGCAACTAAATTAAACAACAATCAATCTGGAGAACCATCTGAAGTCTAGCTGAACAGAAGTCCTATAACTAAAAATATAAAGAAGTTACATCTAGACTGGTAGGAGGGGTAGAGTTGGGAACTGGCCCCACACCTGTGTGTGGAGGTTGAGAATCAGCAGGATTATTTGGCTGCCTTGGTTCCCACTGGAGGAGNCAACCCACTGCAGCAGGGGCTGCAGCCTACGCCATCGCCTGCGACTCTCAGCAGCCCAGCTCCAGGTTGAGCTGTTGTTCAGCATCTTAGCTATGGAGGGCAGTGTCACTGGCCCTCATATGTGGGATCGGAACCTGGGCCCTCTGGTGTCCCAAGCCAGTTCTTAACCATTGCGCCACTCGGCCGGCCCAAGAGATAGTAATTTTAAGGCCTAAAGGATCTGAGATTTTACATAAAGTTATTTTGATGATAACAATAGACATAACATGCACAGGAATTTAAATGACACATAAATTAGAATTAAATGCACAAAAACCAGTTTTTGGAAATAACAGTTAATTTATAGTACCATTGTATTTGGCATGCTTTAAAGGCAATATTTCCTTTAAATACTGTCCACCCATAATTATCTTTCTGCCATTTCTGAGTATCCTTTACCTCAAAAAATTTAAGATATGATCCTCAATTATTTTATTTTCCTTTATTAACAAAACCTTGCTCAAATATATAAACACAAAGATATAGCCTTAGTTGTAAATTTTTTCATGACATTCTAAAATTCCTCATAATAATCACCCTAAATGTAAATGGCATGAATTCACATAAAAAGGAAGAGTAGCCGCCTGGATGAAAAAACAAAACTCAACAATATGCAGCCTTCAAGAGACACATCTCAGCTACAAAAACAAATATAGACTCAACATGAAAGGGTTGAAAATAATACTCCAAGCAAATGGCATCCAGAGAAAAGCAGGTGTAGCCATAATTGTATCTGATGAAATACATTTCAAGATAAAAAAAGGTAACAAGTGACAAAGATAACATCTCATAATGATACGGTAATCAATACAACAACGAGACATGACACTTATCAATATATATGCTCCCAATCAGGGAACACCAAAATATGTAAGGTATGATCAAAACATACGGTGAATGTTTAAATTAAAAAAAAATGTTACAGTAAAAGACACATTGCCATGAATCCCCCTCAAAATACTCCCCCTCACTTCAAATACATTTATCTCATCATTCTTGTCACTTTGTGAAGCAGTTCTGGAAGTCCTCTTTCATGAGTGCCTTGAGTTGCACTGTCGTGGCTGCCTGGATGTCCTGAATCAATTAAAAATATTTACCTTTCATGGCCATTTTAACTTCAGGGAAGAGCCAGAAGTTGCCCTGTGCCAGATGCGGTGAATAAGGTGGATGAGGACACAGAGTAATGTTTTTATTTGACAGAAATTTTAGTACCAGAAGTGACGTGTGATGCGGGGCCTTTCTGTTGTAAAAAAACAATACAGTAAATGCTGCTGCCAAGTGCCATCCAACGGAAAGGAAAGGATCTTCAATATGGGCAGTGGTGCCTTGAACCGTAACAGTGTGTGACAAGTTTCAACTTGTTCTGTGCAGTCAGTCAAGTGTGAGCTACAGTTGAGAGATGGTGTGTTTTAAAGGGTGCCGTAAATCATCCTCCATCATGGCAAGGGTCTGTGTCACACATCACTTCCAGTATATGGCAATGCCTGTCAAATAAAAACATCACCTTGTGACCTCATCTACTTTATTCACCAGATCTGGCACCGATAGATTTCTGGTTCTTCCCCAAAGTCAAAATGATTCAGGACATGGAGACAGCCACAACAGCTCAACGAAAGACACTCAGGAGAGAGGACTTCCAGAACTGCTTCAGAAAGTGGCAAGAATGATGGGATAAGTGTGTTCAAGTGAGGGGGAGTATATTGAGGGGGATTCATGACAATGTGTCTTTTACTGTAATAATTTGTTTTTTATTTAAACATCCACCTTATTGTGTGATCATACCTCATGTAAAGCAACTACTAACAGGCTAAAGGAAGAAACTGACAAAAACATAATTGTAGTAGGGGACTTAAGTATGCCATTGACAGCTATGGATAGATCACCCAAATAGAAAATAAATGAGGAAACACGAGCCTTAAAAGACACATTAGACCAAATGGACATAATTGACATTGACAGAGGATTTCGTCCCAGAACATCAAACTACACATTTTTTTCTAGTGCACATGGAATATTTTCAAGGATAGAACAATATGTTGGGACATAAACTAGCCTCAGAAAATTTAAGAAGATTGAAATTATACCAAGAATATTCTCCAATCACAATAATTTGAAATTAGATACCAACTGCAAAAAGAAATCGGGAAAAAAAACAAAAAAAAAAACAAAAAAAATCCACACAAATACATGGAGGTTAAACAACATGCTATTAAAGAATGACTGAGTCAAAGAAGAAACAAAAGGAGTAATGAAAAGATAAACAGAAATAAATGACAATAAAAATACATTGTATCAAAATTATTGGGATACTGTAAAAGCAGTATTAAGAGAAATGTATATCATTACAGGCCTATCTCAAGAAACATAGAAAAATCCCAAATAAACAACCTAGCATTACATCTTAAAGAACTAGGAAAAGAAGAACAAATGAAACCCAGAGTCAGCAGAAAGAAAGGAATAATAAAAATTAGAGTGGAATTAAATGAAATAGAGAACAAAAAGACAAGAGAAAAAGTTAATGCAACAAAGAGCTGGATTTTTGGAAAAATTAATAAAATTGACAACCCCCTGTCTAGACTCACTAAGGAAAAAAGAGAAAAGAAACAAGTAAACAAAATCAGAAATGAAAAAGAAGTGACGATGGATACCACTGAAATACAAAGGATCATACAGGAATGCTATGAAGGATTGTATGCCACCAAATTCAATAATCCAGAAAAAAAATGGACAAGTTCTTAGAAACATATAACCTCCTAGGCTGAATCATGAAAAACTGAAAAATCTAAGTAAACCAATGAACAGCAAGGAACTGAAATGATCATCTGAAACATCCCCCAATGAAAAACCCCAGGACTGGATGGCTTCACTAGTGAATTCTACCAAACATTCAAAGAGGATTTAATACCTGTCTTCATCAAACTCTTACAAAAATTGACAAAGAGGCAATAGTTCCTAACTCATTTATGAGCCAACATTACCCTGGTAGCAAAGCCTAGTAAGAATAACACAAAAAGTAAACTGCAGACCAATATCTCTGATGAATACAGACACAAAATACCTAAACAAAATACTAGCAAATCAAATAAAACAATACATTAAAAAGAATATACATCACAATCAGGTGGGGTTCATTCCAGGGGCATAAGGATGGTTAAACACATGAGAATCGATCAATGATGATACCCCACATAAACAAAACAAAGGATAAAAATCATATGATTATATCAATAGATGCAGAAAAAGCATTTGACAAGATACAATGTCAATTTATGAATAAGACACTTAAAAAATAGGTATAGAAGGAAAGTACCTCAGTATAATAAAGACCATATACAATAAGCCTTCAGCTAATATCATACGTAATGGTGAAAAACTTAAAGTGTTTCCTCTAAAAGCAGGAAGAAGACAGGGAACCCT
>NW_017731709.1:1862649-1876181 GCF_001890085.2 Hipposideros armiger
TGAAATGAAGAATGCACTACAGGAATCACCAGCAGACTAGATGAAGCAGAGGATCAAATCAGTGATTTGGAAGACAAGGTAGCAGAAAATACCCAATATGAACAGCAAAAGAGAAAAGAATCCAAAACAAATGAGAATAGCTTAAGAGACAACTGGGACAACATCAAGCTTAACAATATTTGCATCATAGGGGTGCCAGAAGGAGAAGAGAGAAAGCAAGCGATTGAGAACCTATTTGAAGAAATAATAACTGAAAACTTACCTAACCTGGTGGAGGAAATAGACATACAAATCCAGGAATTGTGTCCCAAAAAGGATGAACCTAAACAGGCCCACACCTACACACTACAATTAAAATGTCAAAGGTTAAAGACAAAGAGAATCCTAAAAGCTGAAAAAGAAAGGCAACTAGTAAATTATAAGGGAGTCCCCATAAGATTTCAAGCTGATTTGTCAACAGAATCTTTGCAGGCCAGCAGGGATTGGTACGAAATATTCAATGTGATGAGAAGTAAGGACCTACAATCAAGACTACTCTGCATAGCAAGGCTATCATTTCAGAATCAAAGGACAGATAAAGAGCTTTCCAGGCAAGAAAATCTAAAGAAGTTCATCACCACCAAACCAGTATTACAAGAAATGTTAAAGGGAATTCTTTAAGATGGAAAAGAATCAAAATTATGAATAATAAAATGGCAATAGCTAAATATTTATCAACAATTACTTTCAATGTAAATGGATTAAATGCTCTAATCAAAAGACATAGGGTGGCTGAATGAATAAGAAAACAAAACCTGCCTACAAGAGACTCACTTCAGATTGAAAGACACACAGAGACAGGAAGAAAAGGGATGGGAAAAAATATTTCATGAAAATGGAAACGAAAAACACAAACAAACACAAAAAGCTGGGGCAGCAACATGGACTTTAAAACAAAGGTTATAAGAAGATACAATGAAGGACCCAGTAATCCCCCTTCAGGGTATTTATCAGAAGAAATCCAAAATGCTACTTTGAGGGGATGTGTGCATCCATATGTTCATTGCGGCATTGTTTACAATGGCCAAGATGTGAAGGCAGCCTGGGTGTCTGTTGATGATGAATGGATAAAGAGGAGGTGGTACATATGTACAACAAAATATTGCTCAGCCATGGAAGGGAATTGATTCTGTCATCTGCGACAGCATGGATGAACCTGGAGGGTATTGTGTTGAGTGGAGTACATCAGACAGAGAAAGACAGATGTAATATAATGATGCTTGTATATGGGATCTAAAGAACAGAAGTAACAAACAACACTGAAACAAACTCATAGATACAAGAAACATATTGATGGTTGCCAGATGGGAGGAGGGTTGTGGGTGTTGGTGAAAAAAGGGGGAAGGGATTAAGAAGTATAAATTGGTTCTTACACAGTAGTCATGGGGATGTAGTGTGTAGCATAAGGAATATAGTCAATAATATTGTAATAGCTATGTATGGTTTCAGATGGATACTAGATTTGTTGGGGTGATAGATGGGAGGGGATTGGGGGGCAGCATGAAAAAGCTGAAGGGATTAAAAAGTACAAATGGGTAGTTACAAAATAGTCATGAGGTGTAAAGTACAGCATAGGGAATATAGTCAATGGTATAGTAATAACTATGTATAGTGCCAGGTGGGTACTAGGTTGGTCAGGGTGAGAACTTCTTAAATTATACAAATGTCTAAGCACTGTGCTGTTCACCTGAAATTAATATAAAATAATATTGAATGTCAATAAAAGAGTAAATCCTAAGAGTTCTCGTCACAAGGAAAAAATTCTTTTTTTCTTTTTTTTTTCTTTTTTGGTTCTACATGAGATGATGGATGATAACAACTTATTGTGGTAATTATTTCACAAGATATGTAACCTAAATGATGCTGCACACCTTAAATTAATACAGTCCAATATGTCAACTATATCTCAATAAAAGTAAAAAAATGCAGAAAATAGAATGTCGTTGGCGTCTAGAAGGAGTGTCAGTGGAAAGTGAAATATCTCCCACTTTCTGGCAGACAGAAGTGGTTCTATATGCTATAGGCTTATAGGTGGGTAGGAAGGAAAGGAGAATTTGAAACAGAAATGTGAGGTACAGGCTAGCCTGAGATAAATTAACAGCTCTTAGTTCTGCGGAACAGACACTGTGTGAGAAAAGTAGTTTCTGTGAACTTAGGTTTATTTTAAAAAGAAGAGGGGGATGCTTTAGGTTATAGGCTTACAATTCCTTGTGATGTAAAGAATATACAATAGAAAGATCTTAACACAGCTAACTTAAAACGAAGGACAAAATACTCTTTCAAAAGTAAGTATATATTTAATTTCTGATGCTGGTAGTTATGAAATGTTCTGTTTTTAATTTCTAGCTAGATTTTTCTGTTACATACTGATGAAATGTATTATTGCATTCTTTCAGATAGTCTGCAGATAAGAAGTGAGAGATTACATCAAGAATGTTAATAACTCAGAGAGGTGGTCCTGTAGAGCTTTATTTATTCCCCAGAATCCTTGAGGACACAAGGGACCCCCTTGGATCTCAGAGTCAACACAATGTCAAAACGGCAAAATCCTCACAGTGTGGAGGTCAGATTCATCGTATCATTAATTAGTTTTTTTTCCATTGGCAAATAACAGAAAAAATAGAATATAAGCAGGAGAAGGGGAAGAGTGTTGAAAGTGAAACTTTATTTAGTCAGCCTATAATATCTCTGATCATCAGTGTCTGGGTGATCCTGAACAATATCTGTTTCCAGTTTTCTCTGCTTCAAAGTGTCTTAGAAAGCCCATTGTTTAACATGGAATTTAACAGACTTAACAATAACGAACCTTCCTTGAATATTCCTAATGTGTTTTTTATACTGTTGTATTGTTTTAATTCATTGGTGAACCTGATTTTCATCCTTGTATTTAGGATTTTGCATATATGCTCAAAAATATCATTGCTCTTCATTTTTGCTATTTTGTTAAATTTGTCATGTTTTGTTATCAAAGCTATACTAGAAGTATAAAATGAAGTGGGAGTCATTACAACTTTTCTGTGCTTAGAAAGACCAGAAATTCTCAATTCTTTGAAAATATGAGAAAAATCCCTTGTGAAAACTTTTGGGCTAGAGATATTTATTTCCTGTCTATTTATTTCTATCACTGTTTCTTTTTTAAGTTTTAAAAAATTTTTCTTAATTCATTTTGGTTTTTTCAAACATTTTTAATTTAATGAATTATTTCATTATTATTAGCCAATAAATGGCCATTCAGGCTATATATGTTTTTAATCTTCTCTGCACACTTGATTGGATTTTTTTGCCTCTTGAGTAATAGGGTGTTATAATTTATTTAAGTTTATTAATAGTTAATAAAAAGTATTTGGATAAAAATTTAAAAATTTAGACAACAAAAGGAATGTAATAATCACGCTCCATCCAGCCACAGACAGGAGATAATTACTGTGGATATATTCATTTATTCCCTAACAAAATAAAGAATGCCTGAGCATATTTCTGTGTAAAACGATTTCGTTCTATGGTATTGTTTTTAATGCTGCTTAGCACATGGCATGCAATTTAATTTCCTCAGACTATTCCTGCACACCAAGGTCACGTTCAGATTTTTACCATTGAAACAGTAAAAATGATTTTATAAAAATGATAAACAGAATGTTAGTCTCATTCATTTGGTGAAATCTTTTTGTCTTGGAAGATAACATATGGTGAGATAACACAAAACATTAGTTTTTGCAAAATAACAAGTGCTAGTTAGCCAGGGTCTTTGAAAAATGGTTTTCTGGTTCTAATCTACTAAATGGTTTTAATATTGCAAACAATCAGAAGGAAAGTATGTAAAGATAATATGTATGTTAAGGTTCCCTGCAAAATCCAGGGAATTTTTAAAGGGACTGCTAAAATATAATGTAACAACTGAAAGAGACAATTGATCTTGTACAAGGAAGATTTATGGCTATTGCATTTATTGGCTTCTGTCAGCTAACCTTGGCAAAAAGCACCTTTTTGCTTTTGGGGTAAAACGGTAAATCTACATGTTCTCTCCCTACCTCCTAAAACCTTGTCCTAGGCCTGCCACTTTTTTCATTCATCACAGCTTTACCTAAATGTAGGCAACATTCTGGAATGTTTGATTTTTATTATATCTTGAACATTCTTTTTAACTTCACTGTGCAGTTAAATAATTGTAATTAATAAATATTCTTCTCTGCCCATGTATAGGAAAGACTTGTTATTTTGAAGAACACCTTTTTTTTGATTTGGCATTGTTCTGTTGTGATATTAAAAGAAAGTGTGAAAAGACTATTTTTGTATGACATATTAATAAAAAACAATGCCAGTAAATTATCACTTGTTGCTTGTACAAATAACTGTTTTAACATTACATAAAAATCACATGCATATGTATATAAAAACGTCAGGCAATATGTATGTATTCTATGTTGTAGCAAAATGATTTATTATGCTCACATATACAATATGCACATAGGATATATAGTACACAACATATATATGAATGGGCTTAACTTCATGCTTAGATCATTTAAATATACTTATACAAGTTTGAGGTAAACTTGATAACAAGAAACCATGTTACATTAGGAACTAAACCGTGTTGCGTTTCCTATACATTCAAGTTGGACCACTGTACTTAATAAATCAGAAGCATTTTCATATTTATTTTGAGTAGTTCACTTTCAAAACTTTAAAATATCAATTATTTTTAGTAATATTAACTTCTCCCATCTAGGCTGAGGTCAATGAACCATTCAGAGATTGTTCCATATTTAGAAACCAGGGAGGTGTCCATAAGTATGGTCCTTACTCAAAGACTCTCAGACACAAAACCCACATACTTGGCTGTTGGAAAAGTCATTTTTGCAACAAAAAACAGAAAAAATATGTCGTGTCTTTTCTGACAACCCAATACATCATGTGCAGACACCAAGAGCACATTTTTATGTGTATTTGGGAACTATTATTCTAATGCTGTCTTTGATCATTTTATTCATCTTCATTGTTAATGTTTATTGCTATTATATTTTTAAAATAGCTTAGGATTATCTTAATTTAAATTAATTGTCATTTTTAGGAATTAAGGTGGAATTGTGATTCCTGGAAGAAATTTGATGTGTCCTTTCCCAGGAAATATCTTTTTATAAGAAACTTAGATTTTCTTTTATTTCTGTGAAAGCAAGGCAAGTCACAAAAATAGTACAAATGTAGTACCCATTATAACACTGTAAAGTACCTTTAAGCTTTTTTATTGATTGAGCTAAATTAAGACTTTTTTTGTTATTACAAATAAGAAATTCCATTTGTGTATGAACAGGAGAGACATCTATGAGAAAATATTCATCCTGGAAACCTTTTGATTTGTTTTAAAAATCTAATTTTTATAGAAAAATTCATTGTAAAACCAATCATTTGGCTTAATGCTTAGAGAATCAATCCTCACATTTACTAAACAGAAATAGCATTTTAGTCTACATAATAAGATTTCCTCTTCTTAAGACAATGATTCTAAAAATGAGCTGTATACATTTTGAAAAGAAAATAAACTTGTTAAATGAATCACTGCATTATTTTACTTAAAGAAAGCCAGTCTTTGCTCAGTATTTCCCATAGCCCTAATCAATTGGTTAAATGGAATAAAATGGCTGTGATGCCTGTATGATAGGTAACTACAGAGATTAGCATATACAACATTTAAAGTAAAGCAAGCAATTTTAAAATTCTCAGAAATTTACCTCCCTAGAGTTGATTACTTTGAAAGCATAAAGCTACAACTTTATTCATATTACTATGAATAAACATTATAAATTCATTCATTAAAAACTGAAACTTCTCTCAATGTAAAAATATCTAGATGCATTTGTCGGCTCATCTATAATATTTCCATTATGTGTCATAATATTGAAAAAGAAAACTCCTCTGAGACTGTAATTCTCATTAGTGTTCTAATTAGCAAGAGCATCAAAATTTTTTGACAGTCTTCCCAGCTTAATGTGATGTCTGAGCAAAGAAGTGTTTCCCTCATAGTCAGCATGCAGATTATGGTAATAATTTAGAAGCTTATGATTTAGGTGTGGAATTCTATCAAAATATGGATGGGACTCATTTTCCTTTTGGAGAATTTTAATGTTAGACTAGAAAAAGATCTTTAAAAGATCTAAGTGTGGTGTTTGCTGATAGGGTGTCTAGAGTTTCAGACCAGATATCTGCTGGGTGTCATAATGGATTTTGACATGTTGGAGGAGATTGCTGGCTTTAAGAATTTGGCTCATTTAACCAGCTAAGCCTGGACTTTCAAACTCAAAGATTTTTTTCATTATTTACACACCTTTGGAATTTTTTTTTTAGTTTGGATGTATAGATCAGAGAACCTATTGGTTTCTAATTATTTTGAATTTCTAAAAGTTTTTAGTTTCTAATTCAAAGAAATACTTGTTTATTATAGACGATTTGAAAAATAAAATAGAAAAAAATAACCCATAACACCGAGATAGAAAAAATTTAAAGTGCATATTGTTTTATAGTCTTTTCACATCTACCTATCATCCATCATCCATCTTTTAAAAAATAAAATTGCTATAGCATTCTATATGTTACTAAAGAACATGTATTTTTATATTTGTAATTTTACAATATTATTTAAACAACTACAAAGTCATCAATCTTAATTTTATAATGTTATAAGCAATATTGGAATAAATAAACTTTAGAAAGATATTTGCAAATATCCATGATTAATTCCTTAGGAAAAATTCATAGAATTGTAATAAAAAGTTCAATACATTTGATAATTGTCTCATTTCACTAGAAAGATGATACTGAGTAGATGGTATTTAATTCTGTAACATGTTAAATAGCTAATATAATTTTATTAGTTTCTATTTTTATCACTTCTTGGATAAAACATTTTGCCTATAAAATTTTTCTTTCTTTTCTTTTGTTTTTCTTTCTTTCTTCCCTCCTTTCTTTCTTTCTTTGTCTCTTTTTTTAACATCATTAAGATATTCTCTGTGTCATTATTGGTCTATATTCTTAGAGATCCAAATGATGAGAGTTGAGCTGAGTTACAGAGCTGAGTTGACAGCTGTCAAAGTAGCTAGGAAAACAGTGAAAATGGAAGTTACAGTCAAGCCTTTACTAATTTACTGTATAGCGTAAGCAAAAGGCTAAATTGTAGAAAGCACTGACTTCCACACTGTTCCACTTTTTCTCTTGGAATGGTGCTAGTGATAGTCAGTAGGATTATCACAGATGTCAGAAATAGTCTCACTGTTAAGGGAGCCCTGATCTAAAGGTCCTTGCAGTTTTATGGAGCTGAGGGCTGAGAAGAGGGAGAATGATAAGGGTTAAGAGTGAAAAAGTATAGAGTCTGAGTCAATTAAATGTGTCTTCAAGGTTTCTTATCTTCATCAGATAAAGGGTTTTAGCAGAGGTGCCAGAGAAACACCTCTGCTGAAGGCCCTAATCTTAAGGCCTTTGAATGGAGGTGTTTGGGCTAACACTTCAGTTGTGCATCCAAGCATGGTCAGCTAGGGGGGCCTGAGTTCTTGACTGCCTGAGCCCTTGACTCCAACTACCTTCAGAAACTGCAGGGCATTGGCTGTGCACCAACTCTTATGTGGACAGGGCAGCTCTTCCTCCTGGGAAGAATAAAGCCTTTGTAATTGACTATGGTCAGGCTTGAAAGATCACAAATAAGTGCTTGGCCAAGAGCTGGACTCCTCAACAAATCACATCAAATGAAGGTAAATATTGGTACTTCACATGGTCCCTAAACATATATATTAAATAAAAAAAATGTTAATTAGGATTTTATGAAACATAGCACATTTTTGCAGGAGGGGAGATTTATCCGCCTGCTTTCTGACATTAGGAATTTGCAGGTGTAATGACAGCCTTCTCTCATTTGTAATCTCTCTTTCCCTTTCAGTCCAAGCTGTCAGTGTTTCTGCTGATATGCAATTCTCAAGAACTTGACTGGTCTTCCTTAGGTCACATGGATTCAGTTCTGTTGACAAAAGGCATATCCACATGTCTTTCTGAGATAATCCCTTCTTTATTGCTGCCTTCTGCTCAAGTGGCAGAAACCAATGTATATATGTTTTATAGAGTTCCATTAGTTTGATTTAAGGGGTTGGTGACCATGCCCTGAATCTCTTGTGACTGAATACTCTTAATTTTTGGTCTTTCCTAGTTCTAAGAAAAGAAATGTGGAGTCCGACATGTGTCTTTCACCCTAGAGCAGCGGTTCTCAACCTGTGGGTCACGACCCCTTTGGGAGTCGAACTACCCTTTCACAGGGGTCACCGGGTACTCGTACATGGGCGTATCTGCATGTGGGCCTGGAGACAGATAGAGGAGCGGTGTCTCGGTTCCTAAGACCATCAAAAATATGTGTTTTCCGATGGTCTTAAGCGACCCCTGTGAAAGGTTGAGAACCGTTGTCCTAGAGCATGCTTTTCTGACAGTGAATCTCTTATATTAATGTCTTCCTCATGTAGACAGGCTGAGATTCAGCTGAAGCATCGAGTCCTGTTTATTATTCCTTTTATAATTGTACCTCAATGTGTTTTTATTTCACTATAAGCGGCAGAAAGAAGCCAGACTGTACCTTCAACACCTTTCTTGGAAATCTCCTGGGATAAATATATCAATTTATTTACAAATTTTCTTTACACATAACTGCAGGGCACAATTTCATGAAACTTTCTGCCAATTTCCATTAATATGTTCCTCACCTTCTGGACCACACCAGCAGCACCTATAAAGTGCATATTCCTGCTAATAGTCTGTTCATAATGATTGAGGTGCTGTCTAAGGCAATTTAGATTTTCTGTTATGCTACTCAGTTCCTTTGCATCCCTTGCTAGCAGATTAATTAGCATCCATATTATTACTAAAAGTTTGTTCACAGAACTCTAGGCTTTTTCTATCACATTTTTAAAAATTCTTCCAGTTCTTGCCAACTCTTCATTTCCGAAGCCAGTTCCACATTTTTAGGTATTTGTTGCAACACACCCCACTTCTGATCCCTAAATTGATATTACTTTTCTATTATTATCATAACAAATTACCACTAACTGAGTGGATTAAAATAACAAAACTTCATTTACCAGTTCTGTAGGTCAGAAGTTAGGCTGGACTCAATATCGAAATCAAGGTATTGGCCAGTACGGGTTCTTATCTGAAGGCTCTGGGGAAACAGCCACTCCAAAGTTCATTCAAGTTGTTGGCAGAGCTCAGCGCCATAAAGAGTTGTGACACTGAGGTCATCAGTTCCTTGCCAGCTATCGGCCAGGCCAGAAGCCTCTCTCAGCTCCTTCATGCAGTCTGCATTCCTTGTTACACTGGCCCTTCCCTCTTCAAACCAGCAATGGTGAATTAAATCTTTCTCATGTTCCCAAACTCTCTAGCAGCTCCTTTGCCTGCACTTTTCTGCTTCCAGCCAAAGAAAGTTCTTGTTTTCTTTTAAAGTCTCATGTATTTAGATTAGGCCCATCCATACAGTCCAGGATAATTTCCCTATCTTAACGTCTGAAAACATAATTCTACTTCTAAAGTTGTTTTTGCCATGTAACATAACATATAAATGGGTTCTGAGGATTAGTGTCTGAACATTTTCAGGGAGCCATTATTAGTGTACCACTTTGAGGACACATGGACACACACACACGCACATAGAGAGTTGACCCCTGAACAACATGACAGTTAGGGGTGCCACCTCCCCCACAGTAGATAATGGACATATAACTCTTGACTCCCCAAAAACTTAACTACTTAGAGCCTACTGTTGACCAGAATCTATGATATAAACAGTTGCTTAATAAATATTTAGTATGTTGTATGTATTATATATTTTTACAATAATGTAAGCTATAGAAAAGAAAATGTTATTATAAAATAAGAGGAATGTATTCACAGTATTTATTAGAAATAATACATGTATAAATGGACTTGTGCAGTTTAAACCCATATTGCTCAAGGGTCAGCTATGTGTGTGTGTGTGTGTGTGTGTGTGTGTGTGTGTNAAGGAAAAGAAAATATATTTACAGTACTGTACATATTTATTGCAAAAAATATGCATATATAAGTGGACTTGTGCAGTTTAAACCCATATTGCTCAAGGGTCAGCTATGTGTGTGTGTGTGTGTGTGTGTGTGTGTGTGTGTGTGTGTGTGTACTCTATTATACTCCCATTCTCAGCTATAATGCCAAAACACAGTTGTACTTATCTTCCTAATATAATTTGTAAAAATAAATATTTTTCTCCAGACTTAAGTGAGATTGTTTTTTGCTAAACTTTCTGTTACAGAGATTTACTTATGATTTGTATTAAGAAAATTTAATTGCCCTTATAAAACAAATATCTTATTATAAATATTTTATTGATTAAAGCAAAATCGATAATGAGCACAAAGACAAATTATAGCCCATCATTTGACACCAAAGTGCAAGTGTGAAAATAGGTCATATATTCCAGTACATGAAATAGCACCAGAATGAGAAAATATTTTTTAAGTGGCATTTATGAACATGGAGCAAATATAAACTAATAAAATTCTGTAGTGTAGCATATAAATGTAAAGAAAGCTTTAAATGGCTACGAGCCATAAAGGAAAAAAGCAGAATAAATGAAATGTAGCTAGTCTAAAAATTATGCATAGAAGGATATTACCATATTTTTAGTAACTATGAGTTATGATTTTAAAATTTCCAGTATTTCACTAGTTTATTTAGCATATTGTGCCATGGGATTAGCAGTTAATGTAGAGAGCTTTGTGAAAGTAAGTTAACCATAAGCTATGGAGGTGCTTGCAAACTGCAAGAAATTTTTATAAGCCACTTTAAATTCATAATAAAATTGAAACTGTCAGATTTGGACAGCAACATTTACCTACTCAGAAACATTTTCTTGGCAAACTTAAAGGGTGGTGAACATGTCACTCAGTACAAGTATTTGCTTAAAATTCTTGTAATTAGGATTTTTGGAATACAGCATCAAAACATATATCCAAGTAATCAGTATATTCAGGTGCAGACCCTAAGATGCACATTCATGGAATATTGAATACATTAAAGTCACAAAAGTGACATAACTCTTATAACTAGAATTTAGGCATGCTCTTTGCATTTTTAAAACACGTGAGAGATGAGATGCATTTTCTTCCTTTCTTCACTTCCACCTAGGGTAGGCTATGAGAACATCTAAATTTCCCGATCCCCAGAAAAATGCGGAAGTCTATCACTGGCAGAATCCAAAGTCTCGTCCCTCCTGAGGGAAGTGATTTCCCCAGGTGTGGTTTTAAAGCAGGCGATGCCTTTCATCTATTAATAATTTGAATGAGTTAGTACCTTTAGTAAATTATATTATACACCCCCCAATTGATTCCAATTTTATTTGTAGAATGGCCAAAATCCATAGCAGTGATTGTAAAATTTCCTCTAAAATAGTAACAAACACAACATAATGAAAATATAACCCTATGAAGAAATTCCAACTGAGAATTAAGCTACAAAATGTGTGTGTAGGGGCAAGAGGTGGGAGTGGCTACAGACTATTAACAAGGCTAATGGAGCTACAGTATATGAAATTAGGTTTTACCTCGTGACCACTCTAGACTTCAACTCATGAAATATTGTAGATCCCATATAGAAAAGAGAGTCACCTATGTCATTGCGTGTACCTTAACTTAGAAACCATCTCCAGATAATGGGACAGCTATCCTATATTAGACGGGGTGTTTCTTTTAGAGGTGAAACCCATTCATTCCACTCATCCCCTACTCTTAGCCTTTATAATGGATTCACATACACCAACATCTAGAGAAGAAAAGTGAAGAAAGACGAAGAGAGTGGAAGGAGTGGGTTTAATATGACACACCACTATATGGGAGGATTTTCTTATAAAGTATTCTAGGCAGAAGCAACCACAGGAAGAATCCTCACTGCAGAGAATGCTGGAAGCATTTGTTCTTATTTTAAACTACTTTATTATATGATAGTACAAGATTTCAGGTTGAGGAAAATGAACAGCAGTCTTGCTGAAAAACATTCTGAGAAATAAAAAATTTCTCCAAGAGCTATGCAGATAAACCTATCTCCCAACTTAACTTTGAGAAAGGAATTCTTAAACAATAAACAAAAGCACAAACCTGGAATTTTAGGATGAATCTGGTCTGGAAAATGTTTATAAATAAATAAAAGACAATATCTAATGTCTCACAGTTCTTCCGTGTTGGCCTAAAACTTGTTAGACTACCCTCATGTATCTTAAACTGAAGGACAACTCTACTTGCGTTTTTGTATTGAACTACAGTTTAGTGGGTATTGTTATAGGGCTGAGTTACAGGCCATTGCCATCAGAGAGATTTTGCCTTTTCACAATTTCATTTCAAGTTTGATGAAAATGAAGCAGTAGAGACCAACTTTTCTACTTGGCTTTATCCAGATATCTGTGGTGTCTGCATCATACTTCAATCCTTATGCTAGTATGGGATTAAAACAAATAACTTTACAAAAAGTTTGACACATATAAAAGGCTAGTTCTCTGTTGGCTTTTGTTATAGATGCTGTTTAGAACAACATGAAAAATTTGTCACGTGGTATGACTATACTTGCTCCTGGTATGAATGTATTTAAATTCTCATGATCTAACATGATTCCAAGTCAACTCCCTCAGTTTTCTTCCAGAACTGATTCAAATCCTCTTCTCTGTTCTCTAAAGGTTGAAAAACTACAACACTGACTTCCCAAGTCATTGTTATGTCCTTTGATATTGTCTAGGATATACTGTATATACTGTATACTGTAGATAACCCTTAATGCTTGTGGAAAAGAAAGAAGAAAAAGAGAGAGAGACAGACAGAGAAAGAGAGAGAGAAAGAAAGAAAGGTTTCCATTTATTATTTTTCTGATAGTCCCATGTTTTTTTATTATTCTTTTTCTATTTCAGTTGAGATTTAGTTATCCAAAGGTACATTCCTGTGTTCAATTTGCATTATGACATCTTAAGATTTATTTTTATCTCTCTATTTTATTCTTTCTTTTACTCCTCTTTTAATTTTTAAGATACTTATAGCAGATTGTGAATATGATGGTCAGTATTTTAACTGAAAAACTCAAAGAACTGTGTGTTCTATTATTACTAAAATAATTGCCGTAGACAACAAGAGCAATACCACCTGGGTGGAAGTGGTTACCTCTACAGCAGGAACTCTGCATTTTTCAGATTTAAGGAATGAAGGAATTAATAAACAAGAATGGATTTAGATGGTTGCATGTGCACAACATAATATCTAGTACTGTATCTATGTCTTTAACTCTGTCTAAAATTGTCTCCCTAATGTACTTTCAAGACTAGCTCCTACTAAACTAGCTCCTATCTCCTAGGCCGAGTTCTAAGATGATCCCAAGATTCCTGTCCTCTAGTGGGCAAGTCTTTCTAATTCTCTCTCCTTGAGTGTGGGCAGGACCTGTGAATATGATGAGATTGTCATTCT
>NW_017731709.1:1877806-1882991 GCF_001890085.2 Hipposideros armiger
ACACACACACACACACACACACACACACACACACACACACTTTCACTATCTATACAGATACTGAAATGTTCTATGCAATTTTATATCAATTAATACATCCATAGGTTGCATATAAGCATGACTATTGTCCCCCATATTGGTTAATGACACTTTCAACATCTCTACCATTACCAACCATCCAGTTGTTTAAAATTTATGTGTCAATTTATTGTTTTAAAAAATGTTTATTGCTTTTTACACGTGATTAGGTTTTTCTGTGCTATTTTTCTTTCTTCCCGGTTTTTACATGCTTTTGATACATTGAGGATTTCTCTTTTTTTCTCTCTCTAACATATGGTTCTGAAAACATTTCCAAAGAACATTTATCTTTTAAGGCCAGAACTTAAAATATAAATATTTCATTATTAAGTAGGGTGTAACAGAATGGATTCCGATTAGTAAATCATTAATGTAATATAATGTATTGAATATCAAAGGAATAACATAGATGGCAATCTGAGCAGTTATCTATCTCCCTTGTAGAAATTATCTTTAACCACAACCATCTCCTACCCCTATCTTGCTGTTAATATAAGAACTATTCTCTTTCTGAGGTGAATCTCTCCACCTGAGCTCTAGATTCCCACCTCCTCCTTTTTGTGTGTGTGTGTTCCCATGAACTTTGCCTGTTTTATTTCTACTCTTGCCTCCTGTAATTACAAGTTATTCATATCTATTGACTTTATCATTATATTTATACAAAGTTCTACAAAAAGAAAAATAATCCATGTTGAAGAAAATATAAGAACACTGATTGCATGGCTTTGGGAGTAGGGAGGGTCTATGGGTTGAGTGGGGGAAAAAACAAGAGGGAACTGAGTGGTCCAGCTTCTGGCCAAAATTCTCTGTGTAATCACTGAGGTCCAACCACAGGGAATGACAAAGGCTTTACCTGTCAGGCCTGCTACAGGGGAAAGCTACCCTTCCCACATTAAATTTGCTTCATGGCCAGTGCATTGCAGTCTTTGAGAGGAGTTGCAGTGAAGAACTCAAGCTCCCTTGGGGCCAGCCAAGTGGCTCAGTTGGTTAAGAGCTCACTCAAGAGTGACAGCTCTAAGCAACAGGGTCGCTGGTTCGATTCCTGGCCCAAGCTGAGCTGCCACTGAACTGCCAACAGGTGGCAGGATGGCTCAGCTAAAAAAAGCAAAAAAACCCTCAGGCTCCTATGGTCAGCCATGCCTTTTCACATATCTTCATTTGTGGGCCCCTTTGTCTGGGACCTTCTTCATGTACCTTTGTAAAGACCTCCTTATGGGGGCGGAGGAGGAGAGGAAGGGGAAACCTGAAGATCCTTTACTCTGATTCACTGCTCAGTACTTGTCCACTTCTAACTCATCCTCATCTCCCTCTTCCCAGCTCCGGGGTCCATAAACCTGCAGGACACTGTTATAAAATACAGTGTGATTAATAGTATAAAAAAGAACTGCCACAACTGGGTAAAGAAAGTCAGGTGCTACCAACAGGAATCAGAAGCACCCAGCTTCCCAGTCTCCTTTCTGGGTTATTTATTGGAAGAACCTGAGAGATGCAACGGATGATGCTGAAAGATGCTTTGTAGAGTTCCAACCCCATCATTGCAAAACACAGTGAAGCTGAGAGACAATTATTTAATAATGGGCTAACCATTTGATTGTTATCATAACATTTATCCCTTTAAGTTTCAATTTTATTATCTCCAATACAGATAATGATGAATATGTGTATACAAGTATATCTGTGTGTGCACATATACAGACATACACACATATCGTGTTAATGAATTTATATAATGCAAAATGTGGGAAAAAATGCTCAGGAAACTAATCAAGAGAAAACTTTCATTTGTAATATGTACAATGAACTGTAGATGTTGGAATCATTGTACTTTTTGCTTCTATGTAGCTTGGTTTAATTTTATGTTTTTTGAGGTCTTTTTTTTTCAGAGAATTATTCCATGTTTGTATTGTGCTTATACTATGTGAGTATAGTAATCATAAGCTATAAATCAACAGTGAGACTTCCATGAAATATGGTCTGATCATACATAATGTCCAAAATTACAACTCTCCTGAAAAATCTTGAAATTTGTCAATATGTGTATATGTTCTTGGGTTATATATTTACTTTCTGGAAAATAAACTAGTCATATGAATTAGTCAAGAAGCCTTAGTAATCTAGTGACATATCACAAAATAATTCTGGGAATTAGCTGATTTGTGTGTGTGTGTGTGTGTGTGTGTGTGTGTACGTGTACAAGTAATGTTGCCTATAACAGTATCTAGCATAGTAGTTACACAATGAATATTTGTTTAAAGCCTAAATAAGAAATATCATACATATATAATAGAAGCAACATAATAAAAGTCCTTCTAATCCCTAATTCAAAAACACTTCTACATCAGTTAATAGTGGGTGACCCACGTCTGTCAATCATTGTGCTAAGTACTTTATATACAACTTCTCACTAAACCTCTGAAGATCACATGACTAGTTTGTGGCAGTGACATCAAATTTAAGTCTATTTGCCTTCAGAGATCACAGTTCTTAACAATGTATCCTACCTTCCTGCATCAATGTCACCTTAGCACAAGCTAAACTCAGAGCTACAGTATCTAGTCAGCAATTAATAATATATTGCTTCGTTTTGTTTGTTTTTTGGGGTTTTCTGATCATCAAACTTGAGTATAATGTTAGTAAATGGCTGAGTTCAAAAATATATATGCGACATAGGTCAACAGTGCTGCACTCTTCTTCCATAGCCCTCAAAAAGCTATTGTCTTTTGGAAATGTCATTTAAAACACCTCATTATTGAATAATAGAATATGCTGTAAAAACGAGACACATCCTTTGTTCATTGGCTTCAAATAAAATAAACTGCCTAAAAACCAAACAGACTAATCAATTAGAATGCCAAGATAAGGAAAAAATAATCTAAAATATTAACCTCCAATCTTCTTTGCATTTTGCAAATATTATGGTGTAATAAATGGCACAGCATCAGACACTTTCTGTGCACAGGGCAGGAACTTTTCATTTCATGTTTCTTTCTTAAAACGATGCAATAACTTCACTCAGCCAGCTCCTACCTTGTGCATAGAGCAAGCACAAGCAATTGATTTATTGTGGTAAAGAACTCTGGCTCAAATTTCATTTTTATTCCACTCTACAAATAGAGATATCCAAGTCACCACCTCAAAGAATACTGGAAAGAAAAGATATATTTGTGTAATGTGCTTGCTGTTTTTCCTCTTCTCTCTTATTGCCTCTTATTGCCTATTTGTCCTACCTTTACATATTTGTGTGCGGGCAGAAACAACACACACATATACACACACACACACACACACACACACANTCTAATTCTCTCTCCTTGAGTGTGGGCAGGACCTGTGAATATGATGAGATTGTCATTCTTATAATTATGTTACATTGTAGAAGATCCCATTTTAGCAGATTAGAAAGAGATTCTCCTTGCTTTCAAGAAGTAAGCTCCTATTTTGTGAAAGGATCATATTCCTAGGACTTCAGGGTACCCTACAGAAGCTGAGAGAGCCCCTCAGCAGGCAGCTGGGAAGAAAGCAGAGGCCTCTGTTTCTGAATTATGCTAACAACCTACATGAGTTTGGAAAAGGACCCAAGGCTTCAGATGAGATTGGTGGTCTTGGTGATTGATGATACAGATCATTGATGCCTTGATTTTAGCCTGGTGAGATGCTGAGTAGAGGGACCATCTAAACTATGCCCAAATGCTAAATGTACATAAACTTAAAAAAAAATAGATGCTGCTTTGAGACCTTAAGTTCGTGGTTACTTATTTTATATGGCAATAAAAAAACCTATACACCTCTCAAATGCCAAATGATCATGTAGTTCTTTTTCAGTGCCTCAATCTGAATTTGATCCCCTATAGTCAAATTTCTATTTATTATGTTGCCTTGTTTATTTTCTTCTTAGACCATATCAACATTTGAAATTATGTATTTACGGGTTGAACAATAAACAAATCTAACAATAGCTAAAAATTGCATTCTTATAATGTCTTAGTCCTTGTGCATTACTCATTTAAGCTTCTTTCTCACCTCATGCACAAGGGAAAATGATTTGTATTTTATAGGAGCTATTCTGAGACATAGATATAAGTAACCATTTCAAGATCAGATAATTATCAAATGGAAAGATTTGGATTTAAATCCAAATTTTTCTCATTTGGTATCTCTCACTATATTATTCTGCCTTAAAGAATACATTTTATGTTACTATACCAATTGCAATTTATTAGTTTGGACTTCTTATTGCAAATACTAGCACTTTGCTACACATAAAAGAAAAATAAAAGATAAATTTATGATCTGTTATAGAGCCAAGTATTTATTTTCAATCCTTCATGACAAAATATGCTTTTCCTTCTCACATGATTGAGATACCCAAAATAAATTTTTCTTATGAAACATAGTTGACATTAAACTATTAAAGCAATAAAAACCCAGAAAATATAGGGAGATTTTAACAATGTGAAGATCAGCTGCAAAATTGTTCTGCTCTATTACAGAGGAGTCTCAAAGGACTTTGTTTGAGTTATGACATGAAATAGCAACTAAATAATGGGTAGAAACAAACTATAACATACTATAAGTGCAAATTATTTTTCTTATTATGAAGGTAATTCACATTTACTGTGGAAAATTTAGACATTCCTGAAAAGGTGAAAAAAGAAACATCTAAAATCTACAGCTATTTCCACCAATTAAGAAATGGCAATTGTAAACATTTAGCTATAAGATTTCAATATTTTTCTATATTTACATTTATACAAATGGGTGCCTATTGCATGTAATTTTTAGAAGTGTTTTTCAATTAACAATAAAATGCAAACATATATTCTTTACATATTTATCTATATTGCTATACTAAAATTGGTATTTTTATTGTTGAACTCAGGAGAGTTTTCCAGTTGTATCATTAATTAAAATGTGCATGTGGATCAAAATTCTTCTATACAGAAGACATGTGCACACCTTTTATTGTTCCTGTACAATAAATTCCTAAAAGTAAAATTGCTGTATCAACAGGAACACACACACACACACACACACACACACACACACACACACTTTCACTATCTATACAGATACTGAAATGTTCTATGCAATTTTATATCAATTAATA
>NW_017731709.1:1886080-1909589 GCF_001890085.2 Hipposideros armiger
CACACATATACACACACACACACACACACACACACATGTGCATGCACGTGCGTGCACACACACACACCCCCCCCCACACACACACACACACACACACACACACACAAAACTTCTTGCTTGTCATAATCATATATAACATATTGTCTTAGTCTGCTTGGGCTGCCATAACAGAATTCCACAGTTGGTGGCTTTAAAAAACAGAAATTTATTTTGTCACATCTCTTGTAGATGTACAAGATCAAGGTGTAAGAATGGTTGTTTTCTAGTAAAAGATCTCTTCCTGGCCTGTAGATGGCCACCTCCTCTCTGTGTCCTCATGTTGGGGAGAAAGAGAGAACAAGCTCTCTGGTGTCATTTCTTATAAGGGCAGTAATCCTGTTATATGAAGGCCCCATTTTCATCTAAACCTAATTATGTCCAAAGACCCTGTCTCTAAAAGCCATCACATTGGGGGTTAGGGCTTCAACATATGAATTTTAGATAGACACAATTCAGTATATAGCCCATGTAGTGTTCTGTTTAAATTTTCTTATTAAGATAACTAAGGTAACCTACGTTATCCCTTTCATTTATCATTTTTCAATTCAAGTTATCTTTTTTAATAGAACACACATTTTAACAGAATTCAGTTTATCTGTTATTTTCATAATAGCTAGTAGATACTGTACCTGGATTTCATTTAGAGTATATGCTTCCCTTATTATGTATAGTTTTAAAATGTTTTCTTTTTGTCTGTTTCTGTCTGGACATCCCATAGACTGTGACAGATGTGGCATAATTCCCATATAAATTGCCAAGTCTGGCTTTGTTTAATTTTATATATTCAGGTGAAATGCTGAAGAATCAGAATTAATTTCCCAGAGGCATTTTCAAATTTATGAAATATATGCAAAATCACAAAGAATATAGAGATTTCTCAGCGAAGACTTTATGATTACTGCCTGTGTTGCTCTTTCATTGTTTCTCACTCCCCTGGAAGAATAACTGTAATTGAAACAGTTTTTTGGGTTTTTTTGTCACCATTTTTTGTACTGTTATTTCTCATTTTATCTCATTTCTTATATTTAATACATAATGGCCATGATTATTTTAATCTTGGTTTTGAACTTTAAATTTTTATGCAGAAAACAATGAAGATTCTTTATCATTAAGTTTCATACAGATGTAAGTTATGCGATAGAAGTCTCATATGCTTTAAGCAGGTATGTAACACACACACACACACACACTCACACATACACAAGAAGTAACAATTCTAAGTGATATGTTTAATTAGGTAGGACTCTGGGACTGTCTGTCTCCAAATAATTAAAGGTAAAATCCAAATGTAAAGCCACTATGCCATAATGTTCATATACAAGATAAAAAAGGGGATTTTTTTTCTTTTTTGTTTGTTTGTTGGTTGGTTGGATGTTCCTGAAGTTCAGAATTGCTTGCTTGAAACTCTGATTATCTCATAAAATGCACAGATTGGGAAAAATATTTGCAAAAAAAAAAAAGTAATTTTGGTAAAGGACTTACATTTGAAATATGCAAAAAAAAAGCAAAACCAAAAAACCTCTTAAAACTCAACAGTAAGAAAATATACAACCCAATTAAATAATGGGCAAATAATGTGAACTGACATCTGACCAAAGAATATGTATAGATAGATAGCAAATAGGCATATGAAAAGTTGCTTCGCATCTTATATCATTAGGGAATTTCAATTTAAACAGCAATGAGATACACTTACACATCTATTAGCATGGTTAAACTCTGAAAACATGGACAATACCAAATGCTGGTGAGGATGTGGAACAACAGGAACTCTTATTTATTGCCAGTAGAGATGCAAATGGTATAGCCACTTTAGAAGAGAGTTTGTAACTTTCTTTCAAAGATAAGCCTAGTTTTTCCTACATGATCTAGTAATCATGCTCCTAGGTATCTACCCAAATAAATTAAAAAGCTTTGTTTACACAAAAACCTGCAGCTTTATTTATAATTGTCAAAAATTGGAAGCGACCAAGATGCCCGCCAAAAGGTACATTGATAAACAAACTGTGGTACATCCTTACAAAGGAATATTCATTATTTAAAAGAAATGAGCTCTCTGGCCAGCACAGGCAGAAGTGTTGCCAGGTGCCATTGTTCCTTTGTGAGCCCTCCCCTCACACAGCCTTCAGGCTCAGGTGAGCACCAAATCTGAGCTCTCCAGTAATCTGGCTGACATCACTCTCCCCCACTCTGGTGATTCTCTGAGACCCTGCCCTAGCTGATTCATGTGCCAGATGAACCTTTTTAAGAGGTTAATCCACATAAGCAGCTGTCCTGGGCCCACACTGCAGAGGTCCACCAATGCCAAACAACCAGTGACTGGCCTTGGCATGCCCTGTATCTCTTGCTACATGGCCTCAAGCCCAGCAATAGGGACAGTCAGCCTCAGATCACAGCATAACCACTCCCAGGTGCCTCCAAGCCCCAAACAGGCAGCTACCAACCACAGATCACTCTGTAGCTAATATAAACTATGGGCTTTAACTAGTACTATTGGATTGATATTGCCTTATCAATTTTAACAAATGTGTCACACCAACACAAGATCTTAGTAATCGTTGAAACTGTGGGCAAGGAAGAAAAGGAGGATTGGGAAACCCTCTACTTTCTGCTCAATTTTTTGTGTACCTGAAACTGTTCTGAAAAATAACATTGATTAACTAAAAAAAAATGAAAGTGGTTTCCCACTTCTCAAATTTGAATAGTAAAAATACTTACATATAATTATTTAAAGTTGTTAAGTGTTACCGGAAAATCAGCAAACTAGAGGAAAGACCATACTGAGCAAACAGATAAATTAATTCCCACAGATCCAATGTTAATTCAGGAGGCAAAAATATGAGAAACTTATTAAACATAAGAAAACTTAATAGTTATTTAAAACCTTTCATAAAACTACAGCTAAATTTAAATATATTTGTGACAAAATAAAAAAAAATAATTTTCTGTAATCTAAAACATGCAGTGTCTCTTGACCAAATCACAATGCAAACATATAAGAAGATAAAATCTATCAAAAAGTAAAGAGACGAGAAAAAATGGATTCAAGAGACCCAGTTACTGTCTATGGTGAATTCTAGAAGAAGAAAATGTAAATCACAGCCAACTTAGCAAGAAATATATTGCATTATTTCATTGACCATAGCAGGTTTGGAATAGAATTATTTAGCTTAAGTTTTGTACTAGATGGTTGCAAAATTTTAAGAAAGATAATACATATATAGAGTAAAAAACGAATACACTTAGCAGTCAGAGGGGATTATAACCAACATTATGTAGAGGAGATTAGAGTAGATCTGAGAATAGAAAAATAGATAATAATGGTTGGATAACATCTGGGCAATAATCAGCATGAGTTAGCAAAAAGAAAACTCCACAATTTAAAAAAAGCTTAAAAATACTGCAGTAGCTAGAAGTAAACAAGCCTCAAGAGGACCTTTTATAAAGTGGAACTATTAAACCCAGATTATTAGCTGAGGACAATTCACTAACTATTTGGAACAGACTGAATACACAAAAGAGAAAGTATACGTTTGACAGAGGAAGTTAAACCATATGGTCAGGAAGACCAACAATGGTTTAATTTAGGAGGAGAAAGATCAATTATTTCAACTTATAAGACCAGATAAACAAGGCTTGTATTTATGGTGATGTTTCTAAATGTGTAAGAGGGACAAGAATTTGAGGGAAATTATGCAAAATTGCTCCTGTTATCTTGTAGAGGAAGGAAATAGCACATTCTCTTTTAACAGTACAGTTGGGATTTCTATTATTGTCCTTTGCTTTTGGAATAGTGTTTGAGAAATTAGTGAAGAAGAGTAGAGAGGTGAAATAAATTAGGGACACATGGCTCTGAGGACCCTGTGTAGTTTGAAAACTAGAAATTTTAGTGGTGACCATCTAGATCAGCGGTTCTCAACCTTTCACAGGGGTCGCCTAAGACCATCGGAAAACACATATTTTCGATGGTATTAGGAACCGAGACACCTCTCCTCTATCCGTCTCCAGGCCCACATGCAGATACGCCCACATTCGAGTACCTGGCGACCCCTGTGAAAGGGTCGTTCGACCCCCAAAGGGGTCGTGACCCACAGGTTGAGAACCACTGATCTAGATGAATGATTTTCTCCATTCGCACTTAGTAACAGATGAAGGATACAGTTATCTACATTGTTTCTTTTTTCTTTTTTCTGGGCCTTGTGGCTGAAGTAAAGCAAGGGAAGTAGCTAGGGTGATGATAAAAAATGTTTGTAAGTGTTAAATATAAGGTACAGATAGAATGGGTGTTTAATTGATCCATATACTGAGAAATACTGAGAGATTACAGGAGCATAATTCTGAGTTCTACAATCCGTGAATGGGAATGAGGAGAAAAAAATTATAAGGTTGTGACCAAAGATGATAGCTCTGGATTTTAATATTTATATGGTGAATGAGCCCGTGGGGACAAGAATATCTAGGTTAGTGTATTTGGGAGTGTTAGTGGGAGAGCTACCTGAATCAGAATGGCTTGGAGTTTCTATAATTATGAAGATTATAGGCTCCCAATTCCAGATATAATAAAAACTCTGAGGATGCTGCCAGGATGTCACCATTGTTAGTATAAACCAGATAATTATTATTTACAAACTGAAGTTGAAAAATCACTGAAAGCAGTTATGACCATTAAGAGCACAGCAGATGTTAAAGTGAAGCTTGAAAATTATAAAATCGTGAGGGTAAGATTCTAAAACAGTGAAATCTTTGACATTAATGATAAATGTATAAATGAAGAAAGAAAAATAAAATAATTATCTTCTTAATCCATCAAATAGGTGGATGTGGCCACAAGTTAGTATGGTTTCCTTGCTAGTTTTTCATGATCTGAATTAGGTGGTATGACTGGTTTAAATAATCCATGTGGGTAGAAAGTTGGGAACCAATGAGTAAGAGATCCAGAGTAAAACCTCAAATACAGGGCTGAGCTCTGTGGAACAGCCAATGGGCCATTCGTGATGCCTTGATTAAATATGTATGTCAAGTACATGATCAATGTCACCAGCCTTTGATATATAAGGAAGTTCAATATTTCAGAACACCTAAAATATCTAAATTCATCATTCCACCACTATTGTATTTTCCCCATCCCTGCCCCAAGGCAATCAGCTGATAACATGAGAAGCTTCTTAATGGTCTTGAACTTTTACTATAAAAAAGTAAGATACACACTCAGGGAAAAGGATATTGAGGGTTTGTACTTCTGGAGTGACATAGCTGGTAACAGAAAGCGTGGGAACAGTTGCCATCTTGAGAACCCTGGCAGTGCTAAATTTAAGGCATTCTGAATACCACGTGACAAAATCCAGACTTATTTTCTTCCTCCTTTTATGAGGAGGTTCATTATAGGGCTCCTTTTCTGCACAGAATTAGATCATAAATAGGTAAAACTAAAATTTAAGAGTTTGGCAGCCATGGTTTCATCTGGAAGGGTGACTGAAATTCAGAGGCAGATACATTTAACTTTCAGTTGAAGCACCAATCTCTATCTAGCATGACCTTTCTTTCTTTTTCAGTTCTCTCTGGTGTGGCAGGGAGTGCATCCACATAGGAAGCAGTTTTATGTAATGGAAACACGCAGCAGTTTGGCTGATTATGGGGAACAGAGGAGAACACGTATTTATGAGGAATTTCACCAAAGAGAAAATAATCAAAATCACAGATCTAAGGAACTCAGTGGCATGGGATAGTAGGCAATAAAAAAGGTATGTTTGAAATATTAATGCCATCTCTAGAGAACTTTTCTTTCCTTTTGATTCCTCATGTTTTAATTCATCAGTATTAGAGCTCTCCAGATGGAAAATAAAGAATAGCCTGAAACAATGAACTAATCTCACTCCATTTGGTTACAGTTGTTAATAGAGGGAGTCCACCATGCCCCAGAATTTCAGATTACATTCTATTCTAGTATAAGTTATCTCTGTGTGTGACAATAGGTGAGTGTGTGGTGGATGGTATTACATGAGCAAAGTCTGTGGCTTCATGTGTTATTGTGTATTTTGCTGATGGGCTTCATGAAATATAGGAGGCCAGGCAGGCACTGAGAGGTAAATTTGCTCAAGCTATTGCAGATCCAGAAATATTTTCAATATGAGGAAGATCCCTGACGTGCTCATTTTTGAAAGCAGGCGTGAGATGTGTTATTGCAGCAGTCAAGTTTTACGGTGGCCTTGCTGTGCACAGAAATATGAAGTGATTAAAACAGAACCAAAATTTCCTTAATAACTTCATTAAGTTTACTAAGATGTCCTTTGATTCAGAGGTAATAAAGACAGACAAATTGATGTAGTTACATTGTATAAAAACAAGGTGAAATATAGGGGATAAAATGCTACTGCTAATACTAACAACTGTGTAGTTGTTAATCTAAGGAAATTCACTACAAATGTCCTTCACCCAATCCAAGCAATCAAACAAATGGGTCTTGAGTCACAGTGTTATTTCCTAAAATATTCAACACAGTAGTTTGAATGTTGTTAGATATAAGCATGGCTGTTGGGTATTATTAAAATAACTTGATAGTTATTGGGACTAATACTACTAAAATTTACCTTCATCAGGGTTTTTAGTTACCTGGAAGAAATTGTACAGTTGTACTGGTTGTCAGCTCCTAGTGGATAAAACCCTGCTGCAGTGAGCCCACTTGAAAGTTGCTCCCACTCATATACCCAGCTGGTCCCCTAGAAATCTCTTTGGAGAAGCAACTAAAGAATTACTTCCCAGCACAGCTGTCTTACCCAGGATCCTGCTCCAGTGTGAGGCCAGCATCTATTCTTCCAGGTCAGCACCACACCAATTGTTAAAGGTTTTGAATATTGCCTCTGTGGTAAACCATCATCATTGGAAACTCATCAAAATATTAGAAGATGATACAGCCCTTCACATAGAGCAATGAGAAAAGAAAGCAGAACACTTTTTTTTTTTAGGAAACTGAATTATATATATGCAGCAATGTGGTTTTTGATAAGCTAATTCAGGCCAAATATCTTTACACCAAAACAACACACTTAGCAATTGCAGGGGAGTACATTCACTGAGAGAAAGGAAACAAAGAGCTCAGAATTTAGCATCTGTTCATGTGCCTACTGATAGTTTGGCTTAGGTTGCTACAGTGCTACTGTGAGAGTCTCCCAGTGGGCTCTCAGACGAGGAGGGAAAACAGAGGAGACAGCTGGGCGGGCACACAGGGGGCATGGCGGGGTCCCATTACACTTAGACAGCATATGTGCAAGACAGAAAGGAGACTCCTGAAGGCACGTCTGGATCTCAACTCACGAATGAGGCTGTGGCTCAAAGGCAGCACGATGGTATGGAAAGGAGGGAAGTAGAGTGAGGAGGAGAAGGAGGGAGGGAGGGGAAGGGAGAGAGGGGGAGAGAGGGAGAGGGAGAGAGAGAGAGAGAGAGAGAGAGAGAGAGAGAGAGAGAGAGAGAGAGAGAGAGAGAGAGAGAGAGAGAGAGAGAGATTCATGCACATCATGCTCAGCACACTTGGATCCTGCCAACAGGTAAATCATCATCCTGCAACCTATCACTCAGCTTAGTATTAAGTGAAATTTTCTTAAGGAGTTAAGAATTTGACCTTATCCATGGCTACAAATATTTATTATAGGGATGATAAATATAGCATTTTCACATGTATTTCTTATAGTTTGCACATCATACTTTTAAGCTCATTTTTGCATAAATGTTGAAGGTGGCGGGGTAGGGGCTATACTAAAGGAGAAAGGTTGATTGCTAAGGCAGGACTTCATAAAGAAATGGAAACTTGAAGGTTAGAATACAAGCCTTAGTTTTAGATGTGTGATTTTCTTCCCCACTTATTTTTCCCAAGTTTACAAAAAAGCTAATGTATGAACTAGAATTTCTTCTTTCCTATGGAGAATAAGAACAAGGCAAGATCCTGGAGGCTCTGGATGGGAACACTCAATGGGACCTGTAGTACACAGCACTGCTATAAAACATGTTTGCTGTCTAGTTCAAAACACCCACCTTTGCCTGTCTGAGCATAGACCTCTGGAGAGAGCTCAAGTCACACTGATAAATATGTACACAAAGAAAATCTCACTTCATTTAACTGATTTTATTGTTCATAAATTATCTGCATCACACCTCCTTTAAGTTCAGACAGGTTTAAGATGACCTGGTAGTTCTCTTGCTTAGATTTAGGTATGTTGCCAGCCATTTATTTGCAGAAAATATACTGGGGTGAATCATTTCTGCAGACAATAAATCATATTCATTAGGTTATTGATTTTTGAAGTTTATCTGTCAAATGGTCATCTGTCAAGCTCTTAAGGAAAGTTATTCTAGCCCTATATATCCCCAAAACATTGTTGTACTATCTAATTCATACAAACCTCAAGAATATGAAGGGATTTTCCTTGAAATTTTTATGTTGTTTGGTTTGTTCGTCTTATCCTGCTCAATTTATCCTGCTCACTTGTGCCATATGTCAGTATCGCCCATTATTCCCTCTAGTTCCCCCTCCTATAGATTTCTTAGCCACGCTTCGTCATTAACTTAAGGTTTTGTCACCTGACCCAGTGCTTTCCTCTTCACTTCAAATCTAATAATCTATCACACAGTGGATTTCAGCAGCCAAACAGACATCCGACATGTGAACTTCTTATTTCCTTAACCTTCTCATCTTCTGGGACCTTCACATTGACTCTATTTCAGCCACTTGTTTCCATCATTATCTAGATTTGCTGCAATTCTGAACTCTTAAAATCAAATATCCCACTCTTTCATGCAAATCGAGCCTTGCCGCTCTCACACCTGGCTGCCCATTACATCTATCTTGCCATCTTACCAAGAACTACAGTCTTATTGCTTCTCTAATGCCTCCACGTTGATTATCCTGCTCCGCATATCTCCACTACTGCATTTTCTATATTCCCTATTTTTTAAATTTAATGGCACATCATTTTAATCATTATCTTCCCAACATCCTCAATTGTTTTTTTCTTATTTGCAATTCTATTACATGCTGCCAATAAAACTGCTATTTTGCACAAGTCTAAGTATTGATTTCTCAGCTTTTCCACTCAGCTTTTAAAAACTGCTGGAGGAAACCATGTTTAGGCACATGTGTGACATCATGTGGCCCACACATCATCCTGTATTTACCTGGTCACAGTATCTATTCAAATATTCTTTAATTTCCTCAAATTATCTATTCTAACATATCTGCCATTTATTCAAAGCAACATGACAGAGAAACAGAAGCCATTTCCGAGGAACATTGTTAACTTTTGACAACCACCCTATGTTGGAGTCTTATCTTCTGATGACACCACTTTAATAGCCTCTCTATCCTGTATCTTTCTGTGTACTTACCTAACGTGTCAATGATTAAACATGTTTGAGAGTCTCACACATTTAAAACTCTATTTATTGACTCCGTGTTTTCCCCAAGATAATAAGCAAAACAAAACAAAACCACTTCCCTTTTCAACCTTTTCATAAATACCCTGCTTGACACAATTTTATATACTGTTTTCTCTGATGTTTACCTTCTCTGCAATCCTGTTAGAAATATGAGTTGCCACTCCATGAAAACTGTTCTTGTCTAAGTCACAAAAGGCACACATGCTGTTGATTCCAATGAACACTTATAGAATTGATCATACTTGACCTCTCTAAAGAATTTGACCTTGTTGACTGCACTGTAATCATTAAAATGTATTTTACCCTTAACTTCCAGAGGGCTATACTCTTATTACACTCCCAAAGTTCCAAAAACTGTTTCTCAGAATCCTCTTTAAGTTCTCTGCTGCTAACCATTGTTTAAATATTAATTTTTTTTTCTGAGTTTTTGTCCTTGGAACTTTGGTTTTTGCCATATATTGCTGTGTAATGTCATTTAAATGTTTTCATTTGTTACCCTTACTTGATTTCAAAATATACCTGAGATATGAGTACATTTGGATTAGTAATAATTGACTTTAAAGACAGTTATTTTTCATTAGATTTCTCCCCAAACCACCATTACTGTAAGCGCCTTAAGGGATGTTACTGTGGACTTAAAGTGGTACTCCTCAAGGTAATTATGGGTAACATTAGTTTTTTTCTTGATTCTAAACTCCAAGTCCAAAGAGAAAAACTGCTATTGGATGCATCCACTCGACACTCTCTCCGATACTTCAAACTCATCTTGTGAAATATCAAAATAATCATCACCTCCCATTTCCCCTATATAACTCATTATAATCAACAGTATAATGGTATAATAAATGACCCCGACTTTTATGCAACAAAGATGAACACATATAGTAGGTTGAATGAAGGTCCTCCAAAGATATCCAGGTCCTAACCCCCAGGATCTGTGAATATGGTACCTTACATAGGAAAAGTGTCTTTTCAGGTGCGATTAAGTTATTTAAGGATTTTTTAGATGGGAGAGTAACCTGGATTATCTGGGTGAGTACAATGTATTCATGAGAGTCCTTATAAGAGGGGGGTAGGAGTCTTTGTCAGAGGAGGAGGTGTGAGGATGGAAGCAGGGGTAAGAGAGAAAGAGGTTGGAAGTTGCTATACTGCTGGCTTCCAAGTAAGAAAGGGGCCATGAGCCAAAAAATACGAGAAGCCTCTAGAAGCTGAAAAATGCAGAGAAATAGATTCTCCCTTAGAGTCCCCCCAAATAATGCTGTCTTTCCAGCAACTTGATTTTAGACTCACAAGAGACTCATTTCCAACTTCTAACCTGAAGAACTGTGAGATAGTGAATGTATATTGTTTTGAGACACTAACTTTATAGTACTTCGTTACAGCAGCAATAGGAAACAAATGCAAACAATAAAGGTTTTCTTCTTATAACTGCAATCCAATGTAGTTTCTCCTTGCTCTCCTCCATGTGATGCATATTTTTGATACTTTAAATGTATAGTTCAGATGTCGCCACAGAAAAGAAAGAGAGATTCTGGACAATCATGCTCAAAGTTCTATGCCAAAGCCTGGAAATGGGATAATTCACTTCTGCATGCATCTCATTCTAATTATAAAGGGCACCTAAGACATATAGTATTGATAAATACTCAGGAAAAGTACTGATAGTGGTGAGCATCTAGCACACTCTGCCATTCACATACTCATTTCATTCTTTCCCTTGTGTACAGAATAAACTCACAGTCTCCTTAAAGACACTCCCAAGTCCACATCCAGTCGCTGCATTTAGGCAAAGGGTAAAGATTCCTGGGTAATGCTCAGTAATTACCATTAAGCCTAGAAGTTTTTTCTCTGGCAACCAGTAAACTAAAAAGACAAGTTATCTGTACTCCACTTTCATTTACACTCCTATTATATGATGATGTAACAGACAGGATAACCTAAATAAATGAGCTCATTCAAAAAAGAGATAAATGAGAAACACACAGTAGTCAGTACTTAACAGCAATTCTGAAATTCTGAGAAGATATTGTGAGGATACCCTTTCCATCCATAATTTTTATCAAGCTACACTTGAAACTCTGCTGTTCTCAAGGTAGTCAATATTTGGTTTGAGAGAGAGAAGGCTGATGCTGAGAAAATAGAGATGTAAAGCAAATTTGACAACTGTGTCTAGGGAAAAACTTAAGGCCAAAGAAATCATAAACCAAGACCCTTTAATCCCTGCCAATAGAAAATACAAACAAACAAACGAACATAACTATTTGAGATTTAAAACAGATTCTGAGGACTTAACTTTCCAAGATCACGAGGCAAGTTTTCAGAACTATGTAGCCTCCATGAAGGGTACTATCCAGAGAGCCATAACTCAAAAAAGGCTTTTTGGATACATGCTAAACATGCGGTTGGACAATTAAGTTTGTCAACTCATCCTAGAAAAAGTGCTATTGGGTTGTCGAAAAAGTCATGACGTAATTTTTCTGTGTTTTTCGTTGCAAAAATGTTGCAAAAACCCCATTGCTGACTACCACTATAGCCAACTTAGAAGTACTCCCCTTGGGAAGCTATGCACCAATGCCACCCTTCAAAGCAATTTTGGAACTCTTTTTCTGGAATGGCCATCAGAGCTGTCATCGTATTAACCTTGATGTCCTGAATATCATCAAAATCTCTTCCTTTCAATATTTTATTTATCTTTGGGTTAAGAAAGAAGTCATTGGGGGGCCAGACCAGGTGAGTAGGGAGGGTGTTCCAATACAGTTATTTGTTTACTGGCTAAAAAGTCCCTCACAGACAGTGCCGTGTGAGCTGGTGCATTGTCGTGATACAAGAGCCATGAATTGTTGGTGAAAAGTTCAAGTCATCTAACTTTATCACGCAGCCTTTTCAGCACTTCCAAATAGTAAACTTGGTTAACTGTTTGTCCAGTTGATACAAATTCATAATGAATAATCCCTCTGATATCAAAGAAGGTTAGCAACATTGTTGCAACGTGTTTGCAAACTTAATTGTCAGGCCTGGTATATGAATGCCAATATTTTTCAGTGTCAAGAAACCACACACAAAAAAAAGACTTGTATGATGACATAAATTCTATTTAGAGTTGAGCTGTGTAGTATATACACTATGATTATTTTTTCCTTTTCTGTCCTCATTAACTTTAGTTCTTCAAGGCCAGGGGTTCCAACATGCTTGCACGTTTCAATGGGAAATCATTAAGGTGTCAAAGCAGAGAAGTGTTTTTGGGAAAAGTTTGTGACCACAGGAAGTAGCTAGGAATACAGACTCCAGCAATGAATGCCAGTATATCATCAACTCACCAAAGCCAATAAAACTCATTTTCCCTCACTGTCCTCATCCTAGGAAGAGGAACAGGTCACCAATTTTCTGCAGGCCCCATAAAGTGTTCAGAAGACACAATGTCTGTTTGTGGATTTCATCTGTTCTATGAGGTCATGTTTACTACACCACTTCATATACCCATATAACACATTAAAAAGGAACCCATGAGATGGAGAAATAAATTTTTATCCAACAGAGTAAGTTCCAAAAGATATGGTCATTAGCTTGGGCAGAGATTACTAGAACTGGCCATTATGATATTTCTCCCTTCCCTCCAGTTCACCCCATTCACCAAGTTGAGAGTAAGAGAGATAAAAGCAACAGCAAAGAAATTAAGAAAACACATATTCTTTGCACATATAATTTAATATGTAGGTAAATTTATGAACTCACTATAGTTATACTAAAGTTCTTCCAATAATTATAAAGCTTAAGTGAGAAATTCAATTACCTGGGGTTACAATTTTCTCATTGATTAAGTGAAAACTAGAGGCATTTTGATTACTAAGTTTCTTTCCTATCTACAATTTTGTGTAAGTCCTTTTATCTCCAAGTCTTTTTCTTCTGCCATACCACTTGGACAGCAGGGCTAACATGATAGCATTCTATTTAGTCTTTCTTTAGTGAGTTTGTATAGTAATAAAGAGTTTAATCAAGATGAAGACTATTAAAAGGATGTACAGTCGGGTTCTGCTAGTTGGGAAGAAAATAAATGCCTTCAACTTCAGCATAAACACATTGGCTACATGGGAAGATTTAAACCATCCAATTTACATAATGAACATTTTATGCCACATTATTTGCACCTGGTTTACAAATTTACTGAGCATTTCACAACAATTATCAATGATTGTACCAAATTGTCAAATATCCCAAAATGACATTTTGTAAGGCAGCTATAAAAAAGATGTGTTTTCCCTTTGGTATTTATTGACAGTTTAATTTGTTGAAATTTATTATGTAAGGAGAACTATTAAAAAAGTAGGTCCTCTTGTTTTCTTATGTTGGTCAGGGAAAGAAAGAAAAAGATAAAAATAAAATATAAAGTTTTAGACCTCTCAAAATAACAACATTTAATACTGTGGCATGAACAAATGTGTACATCTTTTAAAATATATTTATGACAAAAGAAACTGGGAAGTTAGAAAATGCAGGTAAGCAATCAATATACATTTTACATAGTAAATCTCACTGCATAAAAATCTCTGGTAAATTTATTTCTATTACTTTCAGTATTTTATATGGACCTTTATTGTTAGATATAAAGGGATCAAATATACACCCAACTTTGTAATTCTTTCATTTATCAACGTAAGTTTATGCACATAAATATTTCTAGTAAACAATTTACTATTTATATTGCATTTCATTATATCACACTATAATTTGTCTAAACAAAGCTTTGTGTAGATAAGTATAGTAGTTCTAATTTTTCTGTTTGAATGAAGACTCTGATGAGCATCCCAGTAGCTCCATAGAAATGTATATCTTTCCTTGACATAATAATTTGAATGTGAGTCCTTAGGTTAAAAATGAAATCAAATACTCTTTAATTAGAATTGCTAGATTGCTTTTAATAATTTTGCAAAGGAAAAATGTACTTAAAGTTGCTTATTGTTTTTAGCATGCTTGGATCATTTCAGTTTTATATATGTTTTATCATGTTACATGATTAATAAATTAGTACATGTAGATATGTACTGAGAAGCCTTACTGAAACTTTAGTCAAAATCATGTTTTGGAATCTATTGAGTCAGAGGAGATGGTTTACAAGAGATGTTCACAGCAGCATTGCTAAGGTTCTGAAGTATGGTCTCAGATCATTAGGATAAACAACAGTTTCCCTCACATTGAGCAAACATTGGAGTTTGAGATTGAGTTTCAGCTACACATGAAATGTAAAAAGATACTTTGTTGAACATAAATGAACACCAAAGAAATTCCACAAGAAATTAGAGGTTTTCTCATCAAAAATGGTGGAAGAATGAACCAACTACTATTGGTTGGATATCCCATGAATCTGGAGCAGATCAATTTCTGAGATGTTTCCGTCTCTGTGGAATCAGCCCACATTTACAGCTTTCCTCCAACCCCTCATGCTGTTGTGAAGGACACCTTTGATGAACCTGATCTTACTTCTCCAAGCCTACATCAGAATTATGCCTGAAGCCCATCTTAATGCCAGGGGGAAATAAACAGGTTAATTGCAAAAATGAGAACCTACCTTACATCTGTCATTTCTCCTCATAAACCTGAAGCCTAACAGGTGTAACCAGAACTTCCCTTGTTCTGGAACATATGAGAAACACATCCTCTGGATATATTTTGATTCTATTAATTTCAAATCCCCACGCTGTTTCCTCCCTTACCTAGTTTTGTGTTTTGTTTTTGCTCATTAAAAAAGATAGATATCGGGCTGGCCGAGTGGCGCGATAGTTAAGAACTGGCTTGGGACGCCACAGGGCCCCGTTTCAGATCCCACATATGAGGGCCAGTGACACTGCCCTCTACAGCTAAGATGCTGAACAACAGCTCAACCTGGAGCTGGGCTGCCATGAGTCCAGGGTGATGGAGTAGGCTGCAGCCCCTGTGGCAGTGGGTTGCCATGGGCTACCATGTGTAGCCAGCAGCCAGTGTGAGCAGCCAGCAGCCGCAGTGAGCGGCCGTCCAGAAGCCTGCGACTGATCTGCCTCGCCTGGGAGGAGCACAATGATGGTGCCAACTTGGGCCAGTGAAGCAACGTCCTCCACAACTAGACTGAAGAACAAAAGGACAGCAACTTGTCTGTTCCCCTTCCCCCAACTCCCCAGCACTGTTCCCATTCCCCCAATTCCCCAATAAAAAATCTTAAAAAAAAGATAGATATCACTATTTTTTAATAGAAGAAATAAGAGTGACATAGAGCTTTATATATGTCCCTCTCTCATTTCCCTGGAATTCAAAGAATTATTTACCCAAGGTCCCACACAGTGTACTATAAAGGCATAATTGATTATTTGAAACATTTAATACAACCTTTCTCTAAAATTTAAGACCAATATTTGCATAATTAGAGACAATAAATTGTTTTTTAACCATATATTAAAAACACCTGTATACTGAATGACCAACAAGTCTTTGTGGAATTGTTCAGATTAGTTTATTAAAGCATAGCTAGCATTTACTGGGCACCAGATAGGTGTCAGGCATTTTGTTTTGTTCTTTAAGTCACACTCTTAGAGTCACATTGCATTCCTAACATTTAAGCAATATAAGCCCAGCATCTGAATTTGGGAGATCAGAAATCAAAAAATTTGCTGAGCTTCACCTTTTGGGGGAAGGAAAAAAAACCAAAACCAAACCTGTAAAATAACTGATAGTATTAATGATTGCAAATAATCTTGCTAATGACCTTAATGATTGTTTTTGTGTGAACATTAAAATTTGGACAAAATTCACTTATTTTATAGCTGATTCAGAGACTGTGAATTGTGATATTGATCATACCATTGATTTGCTGTCTGGCACTAAGAAAGGTACTTAATAGCTGTCAGTTAATACTTCTGAAAATATGGAGTTGAATGTGCTCATAATACCGTTTTGACAATTTACTGATAAAATGTCAAAATATTCACAAATCAACATATTTTAATAATGTCACTTCATGTATTGCTAACATGAATGTCAATGTGTAATAATATTTAAAAAAAACCTGCTAATTTACCCTTTCTTCCATGATGCCCATCATTTCACAATTGATATAGGATAGAATTTCCTGAAAATATGAAAATCTATCCAAGGTAAAATTAAAAATATATTTAGGTTAAAGTTTTGACTTTTATATGAATGTTTGAGAAAAGTAACTAACATCCATGCTCTGAGAATATATTAAGAATATAATATATCAGATCAAATATAGATAAAAATTAAGTAACACTTAAGAATTTCAAGATAAGATATAACCCCAGAAAGTTAGTCATTACTGATTTTACACTGTATGCACATACACACACGTACATGTACACACACACACACACACACACACACACACACACACACACACTCCACCCCATATTTGAACTTTAGGCTATAATTTCTGACTACATTAATTATTTGGCATAATGACCTGAAAAATAAAGAAATGAACTTTTGAACAGGCATTTATAATAAGCTAAAACATGGGCTTGTTTTTTTCCTCTGTCATAATTTGTTAATTGAAAGAGAGGAAAGAAAGAGAGAAACCACAAAAATGCATTTAGCAACTACTATGAGTCAAGGCCATTCAGTTTATACAACCATGTGGACTAGAAAGCACTTGGGGAAAGATTTTAAGGTGTCTCTGAATAAGTTAGAAAAAGTTAGGGAGGACTTGGGGGCTTTCTGACTGTTGAGCTAACTAATTACACTCACAAGGTGTGAAAATAGTATGTAGTATGATGTACACTCTAGAACAAGTTATTAAGTGCATTGTAAAGGAAAACCCAAGGAGTTTTCCCACAACCAACTCCAACCAAAGCGACGAGTCTAAATACAGAGCTGGAAACTTATACTACAAGAAAACCAAATTGAATTTATTACACTCAATGGAAAATCTTCACTAAGAAAGGTTGATGGTTAACATGGGTTAAGAAACATAAAAACCCAAAAGGGCCAGTGTAAGAGTGTTTATTCAGCACTGTCCAGCTAAGATAGTCCTTGAATCTAGATGATAATCAGTAGTCATTAACGTTGTCACATTGGTGAGCTGGGGTTTTTTTCTTTGGTTTTTCAAGGAGAAGGGATGATTCAATAGTCTTCTCCATGGCTAGGTCAAAACGTTAGTTATTGTTAATTGCTTATTTTTTCCTATGCATTCCCCCTCCCTCCATTTTTACCCAGTACAGTGGTTCCCAAAGTTTTTATGCAAATCCAGCAGGGTCCACTTATTTTACTGTATTTAGACTTTTCTTTTTCTACTTCAATCTCTTTACCACCAAAACAGAGGGCCAGACTTGGAAAATTTAGATCTAATGTAAGCCTTAGTTTTCTTATGTATAAAATGGGGAAAATATTAATAATCGTGACAGCCATAATATATGAACCAATGACTCTAATGTAAAAAGCCACTTATTGATAAGAGAGTATGTTTATTATACACTATTATAGTGATTATAATGATTTCTTACAAAGCAGGTAAACATGTAAGTATATAAACTGTAATACTATATTAAATATAGATATATGTATATTTTTATATAAATAGAAGAGAAAAAGCAAATATCAAAATATTAGCACTACCAGTTTGTATTGGGTTATAGGAAAAGTCATGATGCATGTTTGTGACAGACGGTATTGGTCATTTTTGGAAGTACTAGAGTCATTTGCATCTATGTTATTGCTATGGCATTTGACAGCTGACAGTTCTAGCTTCATTGTAAAAAAAATTAAGCAATTTTATTGAGCTTTGGAGATTTTACAACAAGTTGAAGATGGTAGACAAAATGGTGCATTTTTGCCATATTTTACTGTTTTACTTCCATTAAGAGAAAAACGCGCATCAAGCTTGTGAAAAGTTGCATAAAGTTTATGGTGACAATGCTCTACAAGAACACCAATGCTAATGATGTATCACAAAATTCTGTGCTGGTGATTTGATCTCAATGATGCTCCTAGGTCAGGGAGGCCCACCGAGGTTGATGACGACAAAATAAAGGCACTGATTGAATCAAACCCACGTTACAAGACATGAGAGATTGCAGGAACATTGAACATCCATCATTCAAGCATTCATGACCACCTGAAGAAGCTGGGATACGTAAGCAAGCTCAATATTTGGGTTCTTCATGAACTCAAAGAAGTTCATTTGCCAGTGCGTATAAACATCTGCAATATGCTCATTAAATGTGAGGAAAACGATCCTTTTTTGAAGTGACTGATAACTGATGATGAGAAGTGAATTGTTTACAACAATGTGGTATGAAACGGTCTTAATCCCAACATGATGATTTGCCTCAAATGACATTGGAAGCAGATGTTCATTCATCAGAGGAAGGTTATGCTCTCAGTGTGGTGGGATTTTAAAGGTGTTGAGTTTTTTGAGCTCCTACCAAGGAACCAAACAATCAATTCGAATGTGTACTGTCGGCAATTGGACAGTATGAATGAGTCCATTAACCAGAAATGTCCAGAGCTCGTTAATCTAAAGGATTTGTGTTCCATCGCGACAACGTGAGACCACACACAAGTTTGAACACCCGTCGAAAATTATTGGAGCTTGGATGGGATGTGTTGCCACACCCACCATACTCACTGGACCTTGTGCCATCAGACTTCCACTTGTTTTGCTCTCTTCAAAACTCAATTCAAATGTGGCTGTAGATCAGCACCTTGTTCAATTTTTTTGCAAATAAAGACAGGTCCTTCTATGAATGAGGAATTATAAAGCTTATTGAAAGATGGCAAAAGTTTATCGAACAAAACGGGCAATATATCCTTGATTGATCTTTGTTCTTTATATAAATAAATGGCCTTTGAAAAACATAGACACAATACATCATGACTTTTCTGACAACCCAATAGAAGGTAATACTCCAGAAGTCTAAATCAGAGATCAGCACACAAAAAACGAAGGCCAAATCCAGCTCACTATCTGTTTCTCTGTGAGTTAAGAAGAGTTTTTAGCCCACAACCAAAGAATCTGCCAGGCTCTCGCCTGCACCATATCTGGTTCCTCCAGTGTCACCATGATGAAGAAAGTTGTTCAACAGTTCCAGCTGTAAGCTAGGCTCAACGACGTGAAGGTTCCCCAGGCAGCTGCAGATTTGAAACAATTCTGTCTGCAGAATGCTCAACGTGACCCCCTGCTGACTGGAGTATCTTCAAGTGCAGATCCCTTCAGACCCCAGAAAATCTGTTCTTTTTCGTAGTGAAACTCTTTGGAGGTTTTCTAAACCACTTTTCATGAACCAGTGACTATTCAAAGGAGAACTAAATCTGAAGACTGTACAAAAAGCTTATCCCTATTACATGTGCCATACTATATATAAGCATCTGCTTTTGTCAGTCTTAAATTAATGCCTACCTCTCTGAATTTTCATGAATTTTTATTTCATAAGGGTAATTGTTTTATACACACTGGCAGGAGCATACAATAAAATAGTTGATATAAATAAAGAATAGCCTTTATATTGTTACATGGTTTAAAAGGACAAAAGAAGAAGAATATTTTGTGACATGAGAATATTTTATGATATTAAAATTTTTGTGTCCACAAATAAAGTTTTATTGGAACACAGTCATGCTTGTTCACTTATATATTGTCTATGGCTACTTTTGCTATAACCACCAAGTTGAGTAGTTGAGACAGAGACAATTTGGCCCAGAAAGCCTAAAATGTTTACTTTGTGGAAAACAAATTTGCTAACTCCTGCTCTAGGTAATTTGAATAACTATTTGTGTAAATTTCTGGATTTTTTTCTAAATTTTCCAAACTTAATTGAAATTATTTTTGTAAAATTATACTAATTCTCTAATTACAAATTATTGTAAATCAGTTTTAAAACACCATTATACTCCACTAAATTTGTAACAAAATGATTCTCTAATCTATTACTATTAAAATAGAGTAAATATGAAGGCATTTCACTTTGATCACTTCAATTTAAAAATATTTCAACTGTTACTTTGAAATTTTAAATGAACATTTTAATAAAAGACATTATGTGCACACTTATGTATTTCCTTGCTTATTTGCTTTCTAAGATTGACACAGACAGTTAAAGTTTCCATTGATGGCAATATAAGGCAAAGTTATAAGGTTAAATATTCAAAGTGAGCTCAAGGAATATTATACCTGGTTTGTAGCCAAAAATATCTCTCAAATGTAAGCATCCTAGGAGGATTATCTGTCTACCCTTTCAAATAACAAATGGTTCTTACTGCTATAATTACTGCCTTCCTTCAAAAACTGACCTCCTAGGGAGAATATACTGACTTGAAATAAAAAGTGTATTTGCTCCTGTGAGATAACACAATTGGTTATGGCCTTTAAAGGCACCAATTATAGAAGATTACTCTTGTGTTTGTTCATTCCTAAATAAACCACAAATATATATGTATATATAATCTATATAAATAAAAAGCATATATAGGCATGAACATATATGTGTGCATACATATAACCTTCCTAGAGAATGCCCTTGCACTACTTATCTTCCAAGAGAGGGAAAAGATTTCTCATACTTCTTCAAACAATATCATTTACTAATCATTTATTAATATTCAGTATGCTATATGATATGCAATATAAAGGAAACTCGGGGCCAGCCGAGTGGCTCAGTTGGTTAAGAGCTCGCTCAAGCGTTTGAACTCTGAGCAACAGCGGTTCGAGTCCAGCCCGAGTTGAGCAGCCACTGAGCTGCCAATAGGTAGCAGCATGGCTCAGCTTAAAAAAATAATAAATAAATAAATAAAACTCAAATGTGTATCAATTTTATTTTTAAATATAGAAAGAAGACACCTGAAAAACTAGCAGCTAAACTTCTCAGGCATGTATTATTTTTTAATATTTATGTTTGGTGGAAGAGGTAAAGTAGGGGACCAGGAAGAGGTGTGATTTTAAAAATGTTCCAAGAGCAACCAAATAAATAAAATGGTACACAATGTATTATGCATCAACTTCTCCAAGAGACAGCAATTTCATAGCCTTCGTTTGCCATGTACTCTGCTTCTGTTTTTTAGATTGAGGAATCCAAATATTATACATAATTTTTGCCTTTGCTTATGTTTTTTGAGCTATCTAAAAAGCTTTTATTCATTGCTTTGATGAGCAGCATGTAGTTTAATCATGTTTATTCCGGGGTGGCAAGTGTAAATTGGATTCCAGGAATTTAATTATAGATCATCTTTTGCCTCCTTCTAAGAGTCTAATAGAGAGACTAATTTGATAGCTAGTTGCAGGATTTTATTGAAGAAACTTTCCCAGATGGGATTTCCTGCCCATGCCTCACATATTTCTGTTTCTGCAGTTTGGTCAATGTTAGGATTATTAAATAAATATCAAGAACCTTACATTTAATATTTTGTTCTTTTAAATTTGTGTTTACTTTTTCCCTTGGCTAGACTTTAATATTTTTAGACATAAATAGTCTTTTATTTTAAGTTAACTTATAAAACATCTTCTTGGTTTTGGCAGCAGGTTTGCATGGAAGAGATAAAAATGAAAAATATACATCTAGTAATTTTCCCACATCATTAGAATTATTATGTATGGAAAAGAAAATGAGAACATATTTTTACTATGAGTAATAGACTTATTTAATATCAGACCATGAGTACTTCTTATGAACCAATTTTAATGTCATGGGTTATTTTTAGATTTGGAACAAATAAGCAATCCCTATTTAGCTGTGGAAGGACCACTGTGAAGCTGAATGTGCTATGGGGAGTTCCAGGGAAACGGACTTATGTAATATTTCTTCTTATTTGAACAGGTATTTTTTTTCAGAGTTATCCTTGATAAAACGTTGTCTGTCCACCTCAGTTTACTGATGTTTCCTTCTTATTATAAGAATGGAAAGAAGCAAGCAAATATTAAAAACACAGATAGCTGAAGAATGACACAGATTTGAATAAAGTTTAACGACATTAACCCCATGATGGCAAATGCTGTGGGAGCCAAGTCTGAATCCCTGGATTCCTCTTACAATTTCTCTGCACTTAACCATCATCTTCCTCAAGCTTTCCTCTTACCATACTTGGGGCCGTCATTAGATGCTCTTGGCCATTAGAGCTGCTAGATTTTCAAGAAAAGTCAGAATTTCCTGAGAACTCTGTGACCTTGGAGACGGCATGTGGCTAATGATTGATGTGTGAGGTGGATTCTATTTTAACCTCCAGAGTTCTCTAACAGACCAGGCAGAAGCTGGACATTACCTAAAATCACATCCTTGTTTGGCTTTCTCCCTTTTCCCAGTCTGTTTTCCTCACTCCATTACTAATTTCTTTCAGAGAAGTCATTTATACTCAAATACTTGGGTCCAATTTTGGGAGAACCCAACATTAAAACATACACTCACACCACATATAAGACCGTTTTTCTGTGAAAGTCACTAATGGTAAGACAATGTGCATTTTCACAATTAGGTCTATGGTTGGTTGAAAAGAGATACCCATCATTTAAAATGTTTCCAGATGAGTCTGGTAAGACATCTACGGTCAGGGAAGCTCTACAAGTACTTTTTATTTTGCATACCTACCCATATTAATGAAAAAGAGCTGCCTGGAATTAATGTAGAGGATGATGGATTAAAAATATTTTGTTTCTCAATTAAACACTATGAATCCTGGCATATAATGAAAGCTTAATAAAATATGGTCCAAATATCTGCCAAATAAAGATAACAACGGCAAGAAGGAAATAAATTCCATTTGCTTTACAATGATTTGGTAATACTGTCTGATGAATTTGTTTGTTTGTTTAAACAAAGTAAGTAGGTATGCTTCATTCTCTTCATTATTAAAATAAGCCTATGTTCGGTTTTCCTGTAAACTCTATTTTCAGAGAGAATCCCACTTATAAATACAGTACAATTGCCTCCTGACAAGTACCCATTTATGGCACCAGGAGAGAAGGCCCAAAGTAATCTTCCTGTATACCTATGACCACCTAATTAAAGAGAATTATCAACAGATTAACTATGTTTCTAATTTTCATATAAACTAAAACTATATCATGGTAGGGGGAAGA
>NW_017731709.1:1911979-1913274 GCF_001890085.2 Hipposideros armiger
TAAAAAAAAAAGCACTTAAATCAAAACCTGTAATTAGTGCCTATAGTAGTAACCTTGCTACTCTTTCATCAGAATGGAAAGTCACTGCAAAATTTGACCTTATAAATAATAATCAAAGGCTGACAGTCGAGGATATTGCTAAAGACTAACACATCCTCACTATAATGGACACTTAAAATTCAATATCTTCTGTACCTGAAACTTTCCTGTGTCTTAAAGGAAATCTACTTTCTAAGAACTCAGCTAAAATTGGTATTTTACTGATAAATGATCAGAGGATGGTTGAAAATTTATAAATGCAGTGATAAAGTGTAGATACTCTGGCGCCAAACTAGAATCAGTATCCTGGTGCTTTAGACCTGATGATCTGGAGAAATTATTTAATCTCATAGGGTCAGAGAGTCTTCACTGGCAAATGGGTTTTAATTTTGTTAAAAGGCAAGGGAGCAAGGGCAGTGGGTAAGAGGGAGAACAATGAAAAAAACACATTCTGTGATACCTAATAAGTATGTAAGAGCTTAAGTTACTAAGGCTGAATCAACAGTAATAGCAAACGGCGACTATTCATGTAGTTTTCAGATTCTATTAATTGACCATTTTTAAATTGAAAATTTTAACATCTACACATGCATGTGCACATATATAGTTAACAATTGAAAGCACCTGGAAGCAAAAATTTAAAGAAAATGCTTAACTTTTAAGTCATTAAAGGGAAAACTACAATTATTTGTTATACAAACATAGAAATTTTCTTTCTATAAAAGAGGCAAAAAGAGATAAATCAAACATGATTGTAACATAAATGTTAAAGTTTTACATGACATTATAAGTTGACAAAGCCTGTCAGACCCAGTAGAAAAATCTAAGGTTACAATATGAGGTGTAAAAATGGTAATCCTAAGCCAAATAAATCAGAAAGAGACAAACCAAAATGAATAAAAGTGTATTACAAAAATGGGTAAAAGATAAGTAGGGGTTATGATATTAATACTAAATAAAAAGTTAAGGCAAGAGAGAAAAATCAAAATTTTATAAATATGGGCATTTATATTAAAGAATGGAGCTCTTTTATGAAAACATGCATCATGAATGTCTGCAGCATTTATATGGAGAAATATATCAACAAGTACATACCTACATAATTTATTACTGCTACATTTTATTGCATGGCTTATTTACCTACTTCTCTGTATGTGTGGCATTTTAAAGATATCTACATTTCACAATGTATAAACATATCAAACCATCACGTTGAATACCTTAAGTATATACAAATTTTATTTGTTAATTATACC
>NW_017731709.1:1916263-1922266 GCF_001890085.2 Hipposideros armiger
GTGTCACTGGCCCTCATATGTGGGATCCGAACCGGGGCCCTCTGGCATCCCAAGCGAGTTCTTAACCATCGCGCCACTCGGCCGGCCCATAATGAGAACTTTTAAGATTTATTCTCTTAGCAACTTTCACATAGGTCATACATATTGTTAGCTATAGTCACCACACTATACATTATATCACCAAGACTTACTTATCTGATAACTGAAAGTTGTACCATTTGACTACCTTCCCCCATTTCTGCACCCCCAACCTCTGCCTCTGGCAATCAATTTGTTCTCTGTTTCTATGAGATAGTTTTTGTTTTGTTTTTAGATTCCACATATAAGTAAGATTATATAGTACTTGTCTTTCTCTGACTTATTTTACTTAGCATAATGCCTTCAAGGTCCTTCCACATTGCCATACATGACAGGATTTCCTTATTATTTTTTATGGCAGAATAACATAACAGATGTGAGGTGGTATCTCATTGTGGTTTTGATTTGCATTTCCCTAATTAGTTAGTGATGTTAAGCAATTTTTCCAGTACCTGTTGGCCATTTGGATATAGTCTTTGGAAAATGTCTATTCAGTTCCTCTGCCCATTTTTTAATTGAATGTTCCCCCCATTGAGTTGTGTGTCATTTTATATATTTTGTTTATTAACCCCTCTCAGATGTGTGGTTTGCAATATTTTCTCCCATTCTGTAAATTGCTTTTTCTTTACGTTGATCATTTCTTTTGCTCTGCAGAAGTTACTTCCTGGTTACTTCACCACTTGCTACTCATGGCCCTAAATCCTCTGTCTTATTCATTTTTCACAAATTTATGGTTTCTTGGTCTAAAAGATATAAAAGCTTCCTGCCTCTTTTGGTCTTCATTCTCTTGTGAAGAAGATTTCGTGAGCATGTAAAAATTCAATAAAATCTGCATGCATTTTTTCTGTTAATCTGTTCTTGTCAGTTTAATTTTCAGATCCACCTACAGACCCTAAGAGAGTCAAAGAGAGCTTTTTCCTTTCTTACACTGTCCCAAGACTTTCTACTCTAGCAATGCAGTATATTAAGTTGAACATAAAATTTTACACCTATGATACATTTCACCTCATTAATTTTTATATAATGGGAATAAGCTTATAAAACAAATTATAGAAAAATGTAGGATTGAAATTTGTGCCATTTGTTAAAATTAAAAACTATATAGCTATTAAAATAATAGCTATATAGATCATCAAATAATATTTAAGGAGATGTCACAAATACTTGAAACATGATGTTAAAGGAAAGAGAAACCCTAACAATGTAGTTTCGTACTTTGACATAATTTATCAGTTATCATTTATGCATTTATGATGAGATATTTACCTAAACTTAACAAATAATGCCCTTTCCTCCAAGCAGCACATTACTAATGACAGCAGGTGGGAAAAGACAGATGGAAACTTAAAATTACTGAGCAGTTAAAATATGTGTGTGTAGCACTGTGTTTTATACACCCAACTGTGTTAAATCCTCGCAACAATGCTGTTCATAATACCCCATCAGAAAACTTCAAGGGTTCAAAAAAGTTAGGAAACTACCAAGGCTGGGTGAAGAAATTCTAGAGTTCCAAACTTGGTTGTCCTGTCACGTTACCCCAAGTTTTTCCATTAGACCTATCTGTGATGTAGGTAACAGCTTTCTACAATTGGCAGCATATAATGCAAAACAGTCTATCGTACAAGGCTGTCTAAATCCAGACATTGTACTGAAAGACCTTAATCCTTCTCAATTCTCCAGGAAATCTGGCTAAATTCTTCAGAGTGGACCACTGTTTCTGCTTCCCTTAGTGCTGACCCATAGGTAAAGTGAGACCACTACACTAGACAAAGGATAGGCTGTTAGATAAACTATGCGATTTTTTAGGAATAGTGGACTACTGGGAAAATATTTCTGAGGAAAAAAAAAATCCTTTACATACCATGCAGAGACATCGCCTCTCATCCTTAGAAGTGAATCTCTGACTTAACAGCATCTCTTGTGCAGTGCAAAGGCTCTAACTTCTTTATGGCTCAGTCACAGGTAATAAGAGTAAGAAGGCCCATTTGAATGATAAATAAGGATCAACTGGGAGGGAAAGGAAGGAAAGTTAATGGACTGAAAAGTGGAAAGAAATGATTTTAGAATATTGTAGTGAAGGGTTTGAATATTCAAAATTTGAAAGAGGCAGTCAGAAGGGAGAGAGAGGGGCGCACTAATTTAAGCATTTTCATTTTGGTATTCCAGGGCCCAGAGTATCACCACTAATTCACAGGACCATTCTCAATGCAACAGGGAGCCTGAGTGAATTTGAGACAGTCTTATTTTGTACAAATTCTTATTTTCTCCATGAACTTTTCACGTATGCATTCTAGTAGGAAGGTTTTCATTTCATCGGCAGAATTCAGAGCAAGACAGAGGGAAATCTTTGGGGAAAATCAATAAATAAACTGGTAATTGGCTAAGTTCCTCTTTTCACTACTTCTTTCCTGCTTCCTTCCTTCATTCCTTCCTTTGTAGCTTCTTTCTTTCCTCACTTCTTAAATTACTTCATTTCTTCTTTCCTCCCTTCCTTTGATCCTACTCTCCAAGAATATTCACTTCTTGAATGTGGCAGATGCTTTGCAAGACATTAAATATAAATAAGAATGAGACTTCATTCCTTTGCCCAAGAAATAAAAGTCTAGTGTTTCCATTCCTATAAATAAGTAGAAGGAAAGCCAGTTTCACCATAGATTAAAAAATAGCAAATTGGCTAAAATTTAAATTATAAATAAAAAATGAAATTATATACATTTATTTAGGATTTTAATTTTGTAAATGAAGAGTATTAAGATGGTGATTAAACTTATCTTTAATAGACAGTATTGATATTAGTATCAGGATGTGGGAGCTTTTGTTATCTTAATCTAATTTTGCTATTTATATGTTATTTCTATTATTTGTTATTCATTTTCTGTATGAAATAAATTCTATGCTTGTGATTATTATTTGGAGACATTGAAGGGCTCATAGTCTAAGGCAGGTTCTCCTTGAGCCCTTGGCCCAGTTGGAAGGATTGGGGTGGGAGGTTTTGTGAAAGGGAAGGCCAGAGAAAGTTAAAGAGATGAAGCATAAACTTATATGTGCAGTTTTATGTTTATTTGTGTTACATCATTTCCTGTGGCAATTATTTGTTTTTCATCAGATGTTCAGAAAGGTTTGTGATTCCGCCAAATTTAAAGACTATAGAAATAATTCAAACATAAATTAGATATGCTACTTTTTATTTCATTGGTCCTTTTATATATTTTTTCAAGTTGTTCTATTAATAGATAGATATTTTAAAAACTTTGGCAAACACACCAAGATAAAAAAAAACTATGCTAAAATGAACTTTTGTCTCCCTTTCAAACTCTTTGCTTTAGCATAGCTCTGCATAATGCACTCACAATAAGAAAAATTTTGTTTCCAAAACTTTTATTTTACATAATATTAGGTGTACTCTATCCTAGTCCAATTAGAGAAATCAACATTTTGGTTTCTTTACAGGAAAATGGTGCCATGACCATTTATTTTACTCTACGTAAATATTTGACTTCTGTGGCTGAAGAAATAACAATTATTACTACACCAACCTGAACAAATTCCTTTTCCCAAAATCAACAGTTTTACACACTCTTTAGTTCATAATATGATATCCATATCTACATTCGTCAGTAAAAATGACAGTGGCAGCAGCAGCAGCAGAAAATTAGCTGGATGGAGAGAATTAATTAATCCTCCATAATGACTTAAATCTAGGCATTTCCTTTAAAAAGTTGGCACTTATTTTTTAGTGCAACCCACGGAGCTGTAAGAAAATGCACAGTGGTGATTACCTGGCAACAGGAAAGCTATTTTGGATCCAAAGCTAATAAGTTGCAAATAATCCAGATGTTGCTCTATGTGCTTCAGACAGATTATTGAAGTCCCCGGTACCACTACTTCCAGTTAGATAAAAGTGTTATTTTTAAAGAATTGGACAGGTAATGCCTTTGGACACCTTTCCTTCAATATAATTAAAGAATTATAAGGAAGAAGAGCTCTACTGAGACATTTTATTTTTAGCCTCTGAAATGCTGCCTGAAACTTGGAATCCCCAGGTGCAGGATCATTTCTTGGTCATGCTCCTTGAAGTCTAAGAATCTGAGACGGAGTTTTGCTGCAAAGTATACTAAAATACTGTCCCTACGGTATGAATTGAGTCACAAAGTTTACTCTTACAGATAAAATACTGCCCCTGGTATTCGACTACCATCCTGCGTCCCATTTCTTAAGGCCTGGTCTTCAGAAGACACCTGTTTAAAGGCATGCTGCTTGAGGCAGAAAGAGCTTTAGAAAATGCTATGGGTTCATTTATCACAGTTTGTGCTTTTCTGTCTCAAGTAGAAAAAATAAAATTTAATTAGACCACAGTGGGGGTGTAGCAAAGGTATTGCAATTATTTATTACTTTTTAAAAACAAGTTCTTCCTTATTATTATATTCGCCAAATATATAAAGAGTGACAACTTAGTACAACACATTGTGCTAAAATTCCCTGTGGCCCTAGAATAATATAACAGTGCCTGACCTCTTTAACTATACCATCTGATAGATGAGACAAACAAAATTATTATATTTTAATTCTAAAAGCAATATATGTATTAGAAAAACTACATGTAAGATATGTGAAAAAAGTAAAAGTATATGCAAACATAAATAAGCATGCATCTGCACATACTCATACCTTTCCTTTAATTCCAATCCCCCTGAAGACATTGTCTTTAATATTTATATATTAAACATATAATTATATTAGTATAATTATGTTTATTATATTATTTTTTCTGTTTTCTCCTCTAAATTTAATTCTAGCTGTACCTCTGTATTTGCATATTTCTGACAAATAGGATGAAAGCAAATAACAAGGTGCTAAGAGAGCCAGTAAATGGAGAAATCTAGCCAATGCCAGAGTATCATGGAGAGAAAGACATTTCATCTGGGTTTGGAGTGAAAATGTGGATTAACAGCTCAGTGCTTGAAAAATATGAAAGTATAGCTTTCCCTATTTGTGACAGCCTGAAGGTGGAAAGAAACAACATGATTTCTGGAATGGAAATAAGGCCAGGATAGTTGCCATGACAAGATAGGTTTCTGGTTCAGCTAGTCCAGTAGGCAGCAGTTAGCTCAACCATCTACTATTTTAAAGTCCATGCTAACAAAAGTCTTCTTAGCTGAGGAAAGTCACTGAGGGGTATTAAGCAAGTTCATGACCTGATCACATTTGAATTTTTAAGTTATAAATCAAGACGCAACATTGGGAGAAAATTGTGGTACAAAAAAAAGTAGATGGAGCTAAAACAGAAAACTATTACAGTGGTTGTAGTGAGCAAAGATGAAAGTTTAGCTTGGGGCCATGGTGATAAAAATGAGATCTCTTATTGAGGTAGAGCATCAATTGTTGAAACACACACATGGACACACACATATACACACACACACACACACACACACACACACACACTGGAAATCCATGAAACCAGAGGGAAAACCTAGTTGCCCACAGGACTAAGGCAAAGAGTCCCCTAAAACAAGGCACCTAAATTTAAAGTATTTATTTGCTTTCCAAATTTGCCAAACCCAGTTGAAACCCACACATCACATGGTAGTAGCAACACTTTCCCACTTTATTCAAATAAATTGAGATGTAAATTTAAGATTGGGACAAAGGATCTTTTTACCTCTAAAATCTGTAATTCTATTTCTGATTTACCTAGCAAACTCTGATGGTGGATTTCAAAATCCACCTAAAATACTTAATACAAAATCCACCTAAAATACTTCCCTCTAAAATACTTAAGAAGAGGGCTGGCCAAGTGGCTAATTTGGTTAAGAGCTTGCTCAAGAGTTTGAGCTCTGAGCAATAGCGGTTTAAGTCCTGGCCCAAGCTGAGCTGCCGCTGAGCTGCCAACAGGTGGCAGGATGGCTCAGCTAAAAAAATAAA
>NW_017731709.1:1926556-1931148 GCF_001890085.2 Hipposideros armiger
GTAAGGCTGGTTCAACATTCTAAAATCAATCAATATCAATTACCATATCAAAAAGCTGAAGAAGAAAAATTAAATGATCACATCAATTGATGCAGAAAAACCCAATACCTATTGATAGCAGAAACCATAAAATCTTTTTCAGCAAATCAGGAATAAAGAGAAACTACACTGACTTGATAAAGATCATCTACAAAAAAGTCTACAGCTCACATCACACATGATGGTTAAACACTAAATGCCTTATCCTTAGGATAGGAAATAAAGGAAGGATGTCCAGTCTCGACTCTTATTCAACATCATACTGGAAGTTCTAGGCATTGTCATAGGCATATATGTCATAAAATATGTGATTTAATAATAAATAATATAATACATATTTTAGTGCATTATATATGTATATCTCATAGGATAAATATAAGGCAAAGTGTCCAGAACTACACAGGGCTTAAAAATTTGAAAATACATTCTACTTTAAATGTACATAATATATAATGTCAAAGTGTTATGGACTTAAATGCAATACTTAAAACTATAAAACTTTTAGAAAATTACAGAAAATTTTCAAGGTCTATAGCTAGGCAAAGAATTCATACATTTGTTGTGAAAAGCATGATCCATAATGAAAAATTCATGATAAATTCTAAACTAGTTGGGACTTCAGGTTAAAAAAGAAAAAGTGCAACCTGGGAATGTCTCAGTAACAAGTGCTCATCTTGTACAGGATTGATATTTTTCATTCCTAGAAACATAATAGCATCACACCAAAAAAATCGATCTTAGGATTTAAGCACAAAATGTGGTTGTCTTGACAAAGTTATTTTANAAATAAATAAATAAATAAATAAATAAATAAAATAGTTAAGAAGGCATAGAAATGGATACAATTTAAAGTAATCTACAGAAGAGGAGAATATCAGCCTCTCATCAGAATCTGGAAGAATTTTCCAATTAACAGAAAGTGACAATTGATATTGATAAATCACCACCCAATCTTCACTTTAAACTGTACCCCTATTTTGCCTTATGAAATGAATCCTATGCCAACAAAATGATAGTGATTCAACTTCCCACACATGCTCAGAAACCTGTTCCCTACCATTTAGTGAAGCAAGCTGTTTTCTACCTTGTATCCACGTGAGAAATGGGAAGGGACCCTACAAAATATCTTTTTCAATCTGGTTTTATTCGGTCTCTGATCTTCATTTCTTCAGTAAATATTTATGTAGCCCTTGATGTCATGGAACTAGAAACTGAAGATACAATGGGGATAAAGATTTGCATTGGCTTTGCCTTCCTGTGAATTAAGGTTTCAGAGAGACTGACAATTTAACACTAGTAGGACAAGACAGTATCTCACAGATTATACACCTTGGGTCTCAGTCTAATGCTGCTAACTTGTCTTCCCTGACTCTCCCAATTTAGAGATTGTATCATAGTGGTCCTTATTCTTCTAGAGTTCTCTTAAATTGTTATCTGTGTGAGCTCTGTAAATGTGTAGCCATTATCAGCACCACTCATCACTCACCACTGGAAATCTAATACTAACTGGAGTCAACCAATGGCCCTTCTATGGCTTGTGAGCTAATGATACATGTTGTCTACTTTTACCCATAACTAATTAATCATAATTTAAAAAGATCTGATAATTCCAATTTCTGTATCATATCTGAGTTAGGTTCTGATGCTTGCTTTGTCTCTTCAGGCTATTATTTCTTATCTTTTAAAGTGTCTTGTAATTTTTTGTTGAAAATTGTCATTGTATTAGATTACAGGAACTGACCCAAGCAGGCTCTATCAGCTGCAATTCAGTTATTTTACTGAAGCCCTGTTAATGTGGTGGTTATGAGCAGGATAGTGGGAATGTGGTGGGGGGAGGGGCTTCTATATCTTATGATTAAACTTCAGTCTTTTAGAAGTCTTGTGTCATGGGCTGGGGCCTTCACAAATGTTTCTTAGCTATCTTCCCCATTAGGTGGGAATGAAAAAACTAGAATGCTAAAGTTGGGTAATTGCCCTTCCCACGGGTGCAGTAACAGCTGTGTAAAGTCTTTTTTCCTGGAGAGAAGTCTTTTATCATGGAGAATGCTCTGGGCATATTTCAAAATGGTTTCTCTTCCCTTTCCCCTGCAAGAAACATAAAGATTTCTTTCTTTGCTCTTCACTATGAGAGCCTACTGGAGGTCCTGGAGTAAAATCCTTAATAAGATGGGGCTTCTAAGACTGAGACCCTCAGGAGTCTCTTATTCTCATCTTACTGCACACTAAGCCTCCAGCCATTTATCAAAATTGTCCTTTATATATTCCTATTACTTATGGCTCTAACAGATTCTATGCCGGGTAACAGTTGATCTCAACTGTGAGTCTCTGTATTCACCTATGTCTTTGGATTTCAGAGTAGAGATTTGTCTTGTGACTTCAATCTCTAATGGGACTAAAAAAAGTCATTGATGTTTATGTTATTCTCCTTTTTTTCTTGTAAAAACAGGAGCTACAAATTACTAAGCTCATTATTTATTGAGCTAAAGCCAGAAAACTAATGATTGCAATATAATCTTAAAAGAAAACCAGATTTTTTTTAAAAGTAAGAAAACAGATTAAAATGCAGATATATAGAAATGATTACAACTCTGTCAAATCTACCAACAGTTTGAAATACTTTCCTTGGATGAGAGGGTAACCGTTGATTGCTTTTACCTTTCTACATTTTCCAAACTGTGTTCAGTGACCACATTTTACTGTTATAATTATAAACATATTTTGAAATATTATAGGATTCTAAGCAGAAATATAGTGTAGTTATTTAAAAACTTTGGAGAAGATGTGCCTAGCTTTGATTCTTGGTTCACCTCGTTATATTTTAAGTAATCCAGGGTGAATTTCTTAATTATTCAGTATTGCAGATTCCTTATCTGTAAAATGAGAATAGTAGTATTGCTACCCCACAAAATTGTCACCAGAACTAAGGGATTAATATATGAAAACTGACCAGTACCTTAAATATGTATATATATATATATATCATACTTATTATATCATTTGAAATGGGCAATTGAGAGATAATTTCATTTTTGAATTCATTAAAACAGATGTAATCTATTATTCATATCCCTGATGAACCCATAATGAGTTAGTCGTCATCTTCTCAAGTGGGTCAATTAACTGTTCCTCACCATCTGTTTGGCTAGTGATCTAGTTTCTTGCTTCTAGTCATATGCAATGGCCTTTAACGGTGTAGGGATCTGAGAAAGCTGGAAGGGCACCAGATTGGAGAGTGTCTGGCCAGGAGGAAACATCACAGAAAAAAAATATTTAAATATTTAGAGAGAATGAAATATGTAACATTTTAAAATTGTTTTTGCAAATCTTGTCTCTGGCTTGCAACTTTGACATCAGTAAAATAAACATAAATATGTTTGCCTTCTTGACAGTCATTTCACTGTAAAATCAATGTGTCATTTGTGTGAGGTATTTTAGTCAAGTTGGCAAGGATCATATTTGACTTTCCATGTTTATTATACCTTTTGCTCATATTTGTTTGATTTTTATTTAAAAGAACAAATGTGTTTCCAACTATTCATTTTTTTAATACATGTAATACATTTTAGCAGGATTTCTATCAGCAGCTTAAATTGATGTTTTGGATTAATCCATTCTTGGAAAACCACATGAACTTTAATTGTTAATGATGAAAATAAAATAATACTGTATTGCAAAAAGGCCCTTAAAGTATGCTTGCCATGGCCTAACATTTTCCATGCCTGTCTTTACTCCACTTAGAGTTTTAATTGATACTTCTGTTTTTCACCTGAAAGACAGTGGAACTTTTCATTAAAAATCTTCAGTTTTAACTATAATTTAAAAAGTTGATTCAAGGAAATTACATAGAGTACTGGAAATTCTATGCAGTATTTAAAGAGGTTTGGTTCAAAACCCTTATTCAGATTATTTATGTTGTATTCAACAAAGAGAAGGCACAGAACACAGACAGAAATAATAATGTGAACGCTAATGTTGAGATGTATGACAACTGCATTTTGCTCTAAAAAAGTGTTTATTAGATTCAAAAAAAATAAAATATAATGAGAAACGCTGATAAAAATAACTATTTTTTTAGCCTGTTCACAGAATTTTATATGTTTTGTATCTAAAATCCATTTTAAATCTCCCCAATAGCCAATAAACTAGATGCTGCTATGGTCATCACTTTACATATATGTATAAATGATAAAGTTAAATCCTTGGAAAATCTGGAAGAATTATTTTACAATTAAAAAGATATGTGATGATTCATAACATTTTCTAACAATTCTAAATGTAGTCACAGAATCCTTAGATTTTTATAGAGTCCCCAACCTATTCATGCATGATTAATAAAATATTGAAAACCAAAAATGGATTCCACTAAGAAGAGTTGAAAATATATTGTGCAATATTAAGAAATGATACATTTCATTTTATAAACTATAATGACATTCAAGGTAGAAACATAGCTGTAAACAAACATAGTTAAAAATTTATAAGTCCAAATGAATTCTATTCGTATGGGTGAAAAAGAGGAAAAAATTAAGGAATACAAATCAGTAGTTACAAAA
>NW_017731709.1:1935104-1936019 GCF_001890085.2 Hipposideros armiger
TGATCTTTTGCTAAGAACTCTGACAGGTAAATATTTGTGAAGCCATCCTTTGGCAGATTGGTGCTGTCAACTTGATAACATAAAAATAGGACTTTAAAGTAGAGCAGCTCCCAGGAGCAGATGGGAGAGCAGAAAGGCTTCAAAATCACCAGTCGTTTTTGTTTTGTTTTTTTTAATGGAACTTCTTGTGTCTACCTACAGGAAAGAACATAGCTGGCCAAATTACACAAACTACATTAACAAAGACTCCTGAACAAAACCTTTCCAGTGATATGTAGATTATTGTCCAAAAGTAGGAAAGACAGGGATCCACATCTGAAGGTGCAGAAATTATTAAATACATGGTTTCCTATCATGGGTTCATTTGCATACAAACGCCTTTGTGACATTTTAACCATTGTTTCTAAGCAGTGCTTGAATGGTGCTTCTGAAATCATCCAATGAAATGCATGAAATATGGTTTACATATAAATTATCCTTTAACCTTTATTTTTTCCCTTTTCTTTACTTATTCTCCCCCTCCTTTCATTATTCTGATCTGACCTCTGGAGTAGCTATCACAGTTGAACAATTTATTCTATAATTGATTAGGATATAGCCAACTTACATTAGAAATGTAGAGCTATGAACCAAAGATGAGAAGAACAAAGCCCCTACCTCTCCTCAGGTTGGCTGTGTATTAAGACAAAAAGATTATTACAAGTGAAAAATTATTTGAATATTATTATGTTATCTTAGACATTTTACAATTATATAAAGGTATTTCAATTCAATGAAACTTCTTTCTTTTCTTGATCCTTCTTGATTAATTTATTTTTCTCCTTGATTTGTCAAATTTTGAAGGAAATCCCCTACCTTGTTCCATTACGGATAGATATTTTGTCAAGTTATCTCTATACTTATAACCAGTTTTGC
>NW_017731709.1:1938079-1939133 GCF_001890085.2 Hipposideros armiger
GGGTAGTAGGAAGGAGATCAGGACAGTGGCAAATACGAGTATCAAAGAGCATTAAAGAGACATACTTCTTGATGACTGCATTCTTGATTCCAGCAGAGAAAGGAGTGCACACAGAAAATGAAACGGGATCTGTGGGCATGGAGGAAACCACAATCTTGAACTACAGCGCCACCTTTGGGAAACAAAAGAAAGGTAACCAACAGCTGACCAGATGCACTGTAGGATGGAGAGAAGATACACAACCTTAAGAATCTTGCCACAAGAGGGAACAGAGAAGCACAGATCAGGTGTCTCCATACAAGATCAGAGAAAGCTGCAGGTACCAACAGAGCCAATGAAAAGAATCTCTCACCGAAAGACAGCTACTAAAAATTATAGAAAATTACAGCTACCTCAAATGTGGAAACAAATGAAAACTCCAAGGAACATAAGAAATGAAGGAAACATGACATCACAAAATGATCATAGTAGCACTCCAATAACTGAACTCAAAGATATGGAGATATGCAATCAACTTGATAGAAAAATTCAAAAAAGCTCTTTTGAGGAAACTCAATGAGCTACAAAAACACAGAAATACCTTTCAGTGAAATCAGTAAAACAATACATGAACCGATGAGAAATTTAACATAGAGATAAAAATCATAAAAAAGTACCAAACAGATATACTTGAGATGAAGAATGAATGAAATAGATAATGCAATAGAGAACATCAGTAGATAGGGCAGGGAGAAGACAGATTCAGTGAGTTAGATGACATGAGCTTTGAAATAAAACAGAGAACAACAAAGAAAAAATAATGAGTAAGAACAAAGAAGGCCTCCGAGATCTACGAGACAGAATAAAACCTAGCAATATCAGGATCACTAGCTTCTTCTCCAGAATGAAAAGAGAGAGAGGGGGCAGAAAGCTTATTTAAAGAAATAATGGCTGAGAACTTCCCAAACCTGGCAAGAGACTTGGACAGCCAAGCTCATGCCCTTAATAGGTTGCCCCATTATTTTAATTCAGAACAATCTTCTTCTCCAAAACACATTATAATGAAATTGTCAGA
>NW_017734835.1:0-1041 GCF_001890085.2 Hipposideros armiger
TGTATGAGTTCTCCATATAATTTGGATATTAGCCCGTTGTTGGAAGTGTTGGTTGGAAATATTTTCTCCCATTCATTGGTTGCCTCTCTGTTTTGTTCACGGTTTCCTTTGCTATACATAAGCTTTTGTAGTTTGCTATAGTCCTATTCATTTATTTTTGCTTTGACTTCCCTTGCCTTGGAGGTCAAATTCATAAAATCCTCTCTGAACCCAAGGTCCGTAAGTTTAGTGCCTATGCTCTCTTTTATGCAATTTATTGTTTTAGGTCTTATGTTTAGGTCTTTGACCCATTCTGAGTTAATTTTGGTATATGGTGACATCAGTCTAGTTTCATTCTTTTGCACACAGCTTTTCAATTTTCCCAGCACCATTTATCAAAGAGGTTTTCCTTTTTCCATTGTATGTTTTTTTACTTCTTTGTTGAAAATTATCTGCCCCTATATATGTGGGTTTATTTCTGGGTTCTCAATTCTATTCCATTAGTCTGTGTGCCTGTTTTTTCTGCCAATGCTATGCTGTTTTCATTATTGTCACTTTGTAGTACAATTGTAGTCAGGGAGTGTGATACCTCTAGCCTTGTTCTTTTTTCTTAGGATTGCTTTGGCTATTCGGGGTCCTTAGTGATTCCATACAAATCTGATGATTTTTGGCTCTATTTCTTCTTTTTAAAAATGCCATTGGGATTTTGATGGGGATTGCATTAAACCTGTATATTGCTTTGGGTAATATGGCCATTTTAACTGTTGATCCTTCCAACTCATAAACATGGATTATCTTTCCATTTATTTGTGTCTTCTTTCTTCAATTTCTTTTAATAATGGCTTATACTTTTCAATGTATAGGTCCTTCACATCCTTTGTTAACTTAGTTCCTAGGTATTTTATTCTTTTTGTTGCCATTGCAAAAGGAACGTTTTTTTTTTCTGAAATTTCATTGTTAGTATAATAAAAACTCATGAATATTTGTACATTGATTTTTGTATCCTGGAACATTACCGTATTTATTTATTGTTTCTAATAGTTTTTGCGTGGCGTCTTTATG
>NW_017734835.1:4921-5968 GCF_001890085.2 Hipposideros armiger
TGACACCCCTTCTTATATTGGTTATTTAGTTTATCTTAACTGAATAAATGAGTTTTAGACATATTGTGATAATTCTATTTTGCTGTTAGTTTCTTAGTAATAGACAAGTTATGCACCTTATAATTCTTAAGATCCTGTTTAGCCAGTAGTGTTTGAAATAATTGCTAAGTAATAAACATCCTTTAGGTGCCAGGGCAGGAACTGTGCTCCAGCCACAAAGCCATTATAGGTAGAAATTGAAACATTGTTAGGGTAAGTTAGTCATTTGCATAGAACAGGTCAGGCTGTACCCTGTATCAGAAACATCAGGAGGAAGAAAAGCTCTGAGAAAAACAACTTCAAAAAGGGCAAAAGTTTAACTCTGGAAAAGGGCAACTGCCCAGTATAAAAGGGACATGCTGTAAGAATAAAGTGAGACACTTCTCTTCTTGAAAAAGTGCTCCTGTGTCTCTGCGCGTTTTTCTTCTTTTCCTCGCTGACACCGCCTCCACCTGAGGGAACCCCTGGACCTGCGGGAGCTGGTCTCCCTCATTTAGGTTTCATTTGTTTTTCTTTTTCTAGTTCCTTAAGATGTAATGTTATGTTGTTTATCTTGACTTTTTCTTGTTTCTTAAGATAGGCCTCTAATGATATAAATTTCCCTCTTAATACTGCTTTTGCCACATCACAATAATTTTCATATGATGTATTTTCATTCTCTTTTGTTTTTATGTATCTTTTGAATTCTTTTTTTCTTCTTTCATCCAGTAATTCCTAATAGCATGTTGTTTAATCTCCACATATTCCTGTTTTCCCACTTTCTTTTTGCTTCTGTTCTCCAATATCGAGCCTTGTGGTTAGAAAATATGCTTGGTGTGATTTCAATCTTCTTAAATTTGCTGAGGCTACTTTTGTGTCCCAACATATGGTCTATTCCTGAGGATGTTCCCTGTGCACTATAAAAGAATGTACAGTCTGGTGTTCTCGGATGAAAGACTCTGTAAATGTCAACTATATCCATTTGGTCTAATGTCTCATTTAAGGCTGATATTTCCTTATTGATTTTCT
>NW_017734836.1:0-2902 GCF_001890085.2 Hipposideros armiger
ACAATGTCCACTCCCACCAACTTTCAAAGCAGATAAATTGGAGGAGAGAAGAAAAACCTTTACAGATGCTTTCTTTCTCTGCTGATTCACCTCAAGATCTGTTACTGACCCTTGTCAACCTCTAAACTCCAGGACAATGGTAATAATAATACTGATTATTGTAGAAGACTCAGAGGGCCTGTGAGGTGGTAATCTAACTCTGCTGCCTATAGCCCCAACAGCCTGGGCTTTCCTAGTCTCCAGCCCTGACACTTAGGTCTTTAATCCATGTTAAGTTAATTCTTATGTATGGTATGAAGATGGGGTCCAACTTCATTCTTTTACATTTGGATATTCAGTTGTCCCGGCATCATTTATTGAAAAGATTATTCTTTTCTCCATTGTACTTCCCTGGGTCCCCTATGAAAATCAACTGACCGTAAATGTGAGGGTTTATTTATGACCTCTCATTTCTCTTCCATTGATCTATAATTCTGTCTTTATGCCAGTCCCACCCTGTTTTGGCTACTGTAGCTTTGTAGTGAATTTTGAAATTGGAAAATAGAAGTCTGCCTACTTTGCTCTTTTTCAAGATTATTTTGGCTGTTCTGAGTCCCGTGCATTTCTTAATAGACATTTTTCTAAGTGGTTATTATTTTTTGAGCGGTTTTAATAAAGCTCACAGCAAAATTGAGCATAAGTTGTAGAGATTTCCCATATAACCCCTGCCCTCACACATGCATAGCCTCTCCCATGATCAATATCTCACACCAGAGTGGTACATTTGTTATAAATGATGAGCTTACATTGACTCATTATTATCACTCAGAGTCCATAATTTACATTAGGGTTCATTCTTGGTGTTGCACATTCCATGGGTTTGGACAAATCATTAGAGTGTCACACAGAGTAGTTTCACTGCCCCGTGCTCTGCCTCTTCATCCCTCCCTCCCCCTTCCCTAAACACCTGGCATTCACTGATCTTTTTACTGTCTCCATAGTTTGGCCTGTTCCAGAATGTCACATAGTTGGAATCATGCAGTTCTGACAATTAAGTTCGTGAACTTGTTGCAACAATATTGCTAACCTTTTTTGATATCAGAGGAATTATTCATTATGAATTTGTACCAACTGGACGAACAGTTAACCAAGTTTACTATTTGGAAGCGCTGAAAAGGCTACGTGAAAAAGACGAAAACAACCTGAACTTTTCGCCAAGAATTCATGGCTCTTGTATCACGACAATGCACCAGCTCACACAGCACTACCTGTGAGGAAGTTTTTAGCCAGGAAACAATAACTGTATTGGAACACCCTCCCTACTTAACTGATCTGGCCCCCAATGATTTCTTTCTTTACCCGAAGATAAAGGAAATATTGAAAGGAAGACATTTTTATGCCATTCAGGATATCAAGGGTAATACGACAACAGCTCTGATGGCCATTGCAGAAAAAGAGTTCCAAAATTGCTTTGAAGGGTGGACTAGGCACTGGCGTCAGTGCATAGCTTCCCAAGGGGAGTATTTCGAAGGTGACCATAGTGATAGTCAGCAATGAGGAATATAGCACTTTTTCTAGGATAAGTTTGCAAACTTAATTGTCTGACCTCGTATGTAGCCTTTTCAGATGGGCTTCTTTCACTTAGTAATATGCAGTCAAGTTCTTTCCATGTCTTTGCATGGCTTGATAGTTCATTTGTCTTTAGCACTGAATAATATTCCATTTTCTGGATGGACCATAGTTTATTTATCCATCACCCACTGAAGGACATCTTGGTTGCTTCCAACTTTTGGCAATTATGAATAAAGCTGCTATAAACATCTGTGTGCAAATTTTTGTGTGGACATAAGTTTTCAGCTCCTTTGTGTAAATGCTAAGGAGCATGATTGCTGAATTCTATGGTAAAAGTATGTTTAGTTTTGTAAAAAACTGCCAAATGGTCTTTCACAGTGGCTGTACCAGTTTGCATTCCCATGAGCGGTCCCTTGCATTTTCATATAAATTTTAGAGTTAGGTTGTCAATTTCTGCAAAAAAGTCACCTGAGATTTTGATAGCGATTGCATTGAATCTGTACATCAATTTAAGGAGTATTGCAACCTTAGCAGTATTAAGTCTTCTAATCCATGAACATGGAATGTCTTTCCATTTATTTCAGTCTTCTTTAATTTCTTTCGGAAATATGTTGTAATTTCTAGTGTACAAATCTTGCACCTCCTTGGTTAAATTTATTCTTAAGTATATTATTCTTTGTGGTGCTATTGTAAATAGAATTATTTTTAAATTTCATTATTCATTGGTATATATAGAAATATAATTGATTTTTGTATATTGATCTTGTGTACTATGCTCCTCATTGTTTAGTCCAATGTTTCCAAACCATACCTGACCAGATGAACTCTTGTCTCAGGTAATATTGGTCAACATCCCCCGGGATGGATGTTCCTCAGGACACTGCTGGGAACCATGAGTCCAGCCCTGCATAATGACCTGTACTTCTTCCAGTGGTCCCTGTGACCACGTGCTTCCAGGCCTTTGGTTGTGCTGTCCCTTCTACAAGGAGTGTCCTCCCCAACTAGTCTCCTGGGAAACTCCTGTGTCTACATCTGAAGCTCAGCCAGGAATCCTGCTGTGTGCCTCCTTCCAGCCCTCCACCAGCCCTCCTCACCTTTGGACCACTGCAGTCCACGACTTTATATGCTGGCTTGTCCTTACCTGTTTACACACACGTTGCCCTCTTGGGCTTTGAGTACCTTGAGGGCTAGGCTCAGAGCAGGCAGCAGTGTGTTTGTGACATAAAGGTTGACAGAAGCGATGACAGGAGGTGGGAGACAGGTGCAGAGTCCCTCCTGTCTCCCTACCCCTCCCTCTCTCCCTTGCTCTGGGGCTTGCTCTCTGCCCACAGACCTCATGTGGGCACATACA
>NW_017734837.1:0-2131 GCF_001890085.2 Hipposideros armiger
CCAAGCCAAAGAGAAAAGAATCTCAAGAACACAGGACAATATAGTAAAAGGTGTAGAAAAAGACTTTAAAAGGAGAATAAGTAATATTACCAGAAAGACAAATCACGGTACCCATAAAACAATGAGATGATGTTCAAATTAAAAAAAAATTGTTCAAGGACAAATTAGGATATAACCAAGAGCTCTTGGAAATTAAAAACAGCATAATTATGGCATAAACTGATTATGCTACCCAATCTCTCCTTCCTTAGGAAAAAAACCTACAGTTTTATGTGAAGCAGCAATATGACCTGCTAAAGAGATATTTCCCAGCTGCCCCTCTGAGAACAGCTGGAAAGGCTGGAGAATCAAGTTCAAGGCTATGCAGCCAGAGACAACGCTCAAAATTATATATCTAAGCAGTCTAGTGGAGACGTCACTGCTGCAGGCACCAAAGTCTAGACACTGCAACCCGCCCACTGACCCTGAAAGCCCAGGACATTGGAACCAGGAATTTAGTCAAACTGCGGCTACCATCATGCTTCTCGAGAGTTCCTGCAAGTCCCTATTTTTGGGGGTTTTCAGTTCCCAGTTCCAGGTATAAGGAGGGTTTATTTGATTAACAGAGACGTGGTCTTGTGTCTGATCTCTGGCTGCCGTAGAGGAAAACTGATATTTGACATATATGACATTTTGTTTTGAATGTGAAAGTCTTGCTTTGTCTCCCACCAAGACTTATAACATTGGAAATGCTTCAAACATAGGGAGGTTACTCAATTCTGGGTGGGCAAAAAAAAAGACACACAAAAAAATCCAAAAGTATAGTATAATATTGTATACAAGAAATCTCCTGTTCCATGATCCAATACAAAAGTGCAATCTAGAGAAGAATTCCAGGACAACAGCCTTGCAGCAGGACTGGAGAACGGACAGTCTAAAGTGCAACAGGATAGGAGCCATGGGACAGAGAGGGGAAAAAACGGATATCATAGATTTCTGAAGACTTTGAGCATCTGAAAAGTAGCACTGAGAGGTGTTTGACATATCTGCCAGAGCATTTAGAGAAAAAAAATGATAACAAAAACCAAACAAATAAAAAACCAAGGCAATTATTAACTCCAGGAGACAGGAAAATTGGACTAAAAAAGGAAATGTAATCATAGTATAATATAGGGCTCAGAGTTAGTCATGATAATATGAATACTAGCTATTAAAATCATCAAAAACTGTGACATAATTACTGGGGATATTGAATGAGAAAACAGAGTAGCATAAATGAGTTAAATCTTCATTTACCATAACAGGAAGTCAAAAGATGATATCTGAAACTGACACATCAAGAAGAAGCAATACAAATATATTATTTAGTAGCATTAAGATTAACAGAAGAAGCAACATTTTGGTTGAAAGTGGGGTTTTCTGGGGGTTTGACTAGGGGACAGAGAAAAATAAAGGATAGTAGAAAAGAGTGGAAACTACTATTTTTTATTGTGACTTTTAATTCCACTTGGCTTATTAAACTATACACTTATTACTTTGATAAAAATACAATGATTTAAAAAATTTTAATAATGCTCCTACCATTAAAAACCTCCCACCAATTTGAAGGTAAAGAAGGAAAAGCAGGTATATGGGAGAATGTAAAGCATTTCTTTTTAGAGATCTCCTTCTATGTCCTTCTGTCTCCTCCTCTTTGCCCGCTTGTCTGTACAAATCTCAAGGGGCAGGTAATATGGAGGAAAGTACTGAGCTTCAGATACAGGCGGCCCTGGGTGTCACTCCAGCTCCGCCAAGTATCAGCTCTTAGACTTCTATGTGACCTCCATGGGCCTCAGGGTCTTCATTGGTAAAATGGAAAATGGTAATATGTATTATATGCCATGAAATAACATATGTAAAGTACCTAAAATATGGAAGACTCTAAAAAATTATGAGCTCCTCTCTCAGAATTTGTCGTGCCCCGTAAGCCTGTCTTTGAGAGTCTCCCTCTGTGTCTCTGTGCTTGCAGATCTGAGAAAGCAAAGAAAGGCTGTGCTTCTTCAGCTGCCCTCTCTCCATCCCCTTTTTGCCTAATTTAGGAGATTCGTCTCTCACAGACGAAACATACCAAGCCCTTGCCAGGCAGTTTGTCACAATACATTTCCACTTCTCT
>NW_017734838.1:0-3901 GCF_001890085.2 Hipposideros armiger
CCCTGTGGACATTATCTGTGAATGGGTGGCCAGGAATGACCAACCCTGTGCACGTCTGCTCTGCTCGTGGCATTGTCCCATCAGACTTCACTAACAAACGTCAGTTTAAAGACACAATAACTAAGAATTTTGAGGGCCGGCAGAGTGGCACGTTGGTTAGGTGTTGGCTTGGGTCGCCAGCTCTGAGTAACAGGATCCGGGTTCGAATCCCACATGAGAGCCAATGACACTGCCTTCCACAGTTAAGATGCTGAACTACAGTTCGACCTGGAGCTGGTCTGCCGTGAGTCGCCGGTGATGGTGTAGACTGCAGTGAGGTTGCAGTTGGCTGCCGTGAGCTACCGTGAGTGGCCATCCAGTACCCTGCAAGCGACTGCCTGCCCTGGGAGGAGTGCAATGATAATACCAACATGGGCCAGTGAAGCGACATCCTCCACAACTAGACTAAACAAAAGTACCATAACTTGTCTGTTTCCCTTCCTCGATTCCCCAGCGCTGTTCCCCTTCCCCAATTCCCCAATAAAAGCTTAAAAAAGAAGAATTTCAAGGTGGTAACGAGGGCATTCAACATCGCGGGGCCAGGTACAAGGTAGGTGTGTTACAGAAGCTGCTGTGTGGTGGGCCACGCAGGTGCGGCGTGCTGGCCTCAGAGACCCACTTACAGTGGGACCAATTTCTGCAGGTGCTGCTGTACAGTCAGTTCTCAGCAGGGCCTGAGAGTGCTTTGACTCAGCTTATTCTCAGTACTGTGTGCCTGGGCCCAGGGAAACTCTGAGCCTGCCAGGTTCAGTTGGGAAGGGCAGTGGCCTGGAACAAGGTGCCCCCTGACCCCACGCCTTCTTCTCAGGGCAGCTGAGTCTGTGCAAAGAAAAGTGTGACCGCACAACCTGTGAATCTGGCTCCCAGGCCTGAACCCTCTCCTTATGTTCCTATGTCCAGCACGAAGACGTGGGCACTGACAGGTGTTCAGACACAGACACACGTTCTCAGCCATCCCCTGAGCCAGATAGTGCCTCTGCTGACTCAGCTGTAATGGCAGCCCACAAGGCCGGGGTCACCATTCCCATGCATAGGATAGAAAACAGGCACAGAGAAGCTGAGCTTCTTGCCCTAGGTCACACAGTTGGTGAGGGCACAGCTGAGTCAAACCCACTATGGTCTAATCTGGAGTCCGCATGCTTCGTACTGTGAGAAGCTGACCCTCAAGAGACAGCAAGGAAAGGTTGAGGGAGACCAAGTGCCCAGACAGAGCCAGACACACACACACACACACACACACACACACACGTCCCTGCCTGGCTTTCACCTCAGGCTGCAGAGGTTTAGGAAACCAGGAGAGGAGCCAAGAGAAGGAAGCCAAGGGAGGAAGTGGGGCCTCTTAGGAGAAAAGGACATACTTCCCAGAAGTCCAGGGAATGCCCTTCCCCCAGGAGTCTGCCTCAAACCCCAGGTTTCTCTCCCTGGGCAGTAAACTAACTACAGTGACTCCAGACTCATGCCGTTCCGGGATTGAGCTCCTGCGGATGAGCGTGTGAGTTCTCTGTGGCCCTCCTGGACACCTCTGCCTGCAGTGGTGAGAGGGGAATGAAGTGTATGGCCCTGAGATTTGTATGGAGACAAAATTTATTAGAACAGGAGGCCAAAGAAACCATGGAGGAGATTGTTTTAACATCCACATAGCATTTAAGCAGCTATTTATCTATCTCATCTCTCATCATGAAAGTGTAGGATTTGATTAACCAGTTATCTGTGTCCTCATTACACTGTTAGGGAGTGAGGGGTCAGAAGATTCCCTCTGAAGACCCCTCAGGCTGGGGTATCAAGTGTGTGGTAGCTACATTTGTCCNCGTCAGCCCTCAGTGCCGTCCTCCTTGCCTGGCTGGGATCCTTCACCTTGCTGCTTGTACCAGCCAGAACTCAGGGTTGGCCCTGGCTTAGGGGAGGTGGTCTGCACCCAAGTCCTGCCCCAGCCCTCCCTCCTACCTTTTCCTCAGTTCCATCCATTGCTGGCCATTGTCCTCAAGCCTGGAGAGCCAGAGGCAGAGGCCCTGGGCGGGGAGTCCTGAGGCATTGTCCAGCACGTGTGTGGTCAGCGGGCTGCTGACTGGCTCCATGCCTCTGTCCTGGGGCACAAGACGGGGGCAGGGATGAGCGAGTGGGTCCAAGCGGTGTCCACACCAGCCTTAGAGTAAACAGCCCCAGCCGGGCAGAGTCCCTAAGTGTCCCTTTGCAGGAGTGCGGCCTGCAATTAATGATCAGCATGCGAAGCTGTGGTGTTAGCACCCTGAAATACAGTTCATAAACCAGCTGACTTTTCCCCCATCCACCCCCACTGGGCCCCCATCCGCTCCACCCAGCCACTGAAGGGTACCCCTGGCACACAAGCCTCCCTTTCCACCCCTCTTTGCTGCTGGTCAGAGTTGGTGTGGATGGCCAGACCTGTTCTCCTTGTTCTCCCAGAACACAGGTTGCTGCCCCTGGCTCATTCGTCACCGGACCTTAGCCCCAGTCAGATGAGGGGACAGAAACCCCGGTCCTTGCTTGGCCCCCTACCTCCAGGGAGCCCAGGTGTTGCTGGAGTGTGCGCAGCCACGGGAAGGCCCGGGGCTCATGCCAGGCTAATTCGGGACAGCTTGAGGTGGCCAGAGGTCACCCCACGCCCACCACCCTAAGGGGGGGGCAGCCCGGGGCACCTCCCCGGGCCGGCCCCTGTCTCTCCTCTGTCACTTCCCAAGAGTGGGGACCAAATAAGTGACCAACCCGGGAGGGGGGCCGAGTAGGTCCATCTGGTTGCCCACCAGTAGGGCCCCAGGGGACTTCGTTCAGGAATGGGCCCAGGCAAGGGAACTGGGCCAATAGGCCTGCAGGGTCCCCCGAGGCTACTCCAGGAGCCGGACATGGAGTCCAGGGCACCTGCGGAATGATGGGGTGGGGCTCNGATGGCAGCGTCCCCCACTGTGATCCTGAGTTTAGGGTCAGGTCTGACCTAGAGTGAGAAGCTGCGAAAGCTTAGCTTGGCGTTTCCCCCACCCCCACACCCTCCTACTCTGGACTTGGTGGGTCTGAGTGAGGGTCAGCCTTGCTGTGTTCCCTGCCGCACCCTGACACTTCTCTGTCCCCACAGGCCCACAGTGACCTTCTACAAAGCAAAGCTCCTGGCCTTTGGGATCCCCCTGGACAACGTGGCCTTCAAGACCCTGGAGACAGCTGTGACTGGGAAGACACTGGGCAAGTGCCTGACGGGACTCGTGGCCACCCCAACGTAGCCCCTGCCCTGGACTTCTGGCTGGGTGGCACCCCCTTTTACACACACAGGACAGCAGGCCTTCGTTTCTTAGGTTTGTCTGTTCTGCAAATGAAGGCTTTTCATGTGTGCAGCGTGTCCGGTCACCTGCTGTGGGAGAAGCACTTTCAGGGCCCTGGCCCTTCGGCTCCCTCCCCTGCTGCCCATCCACACGCCCTCCCACCTCGGGCGGGCAGCACCAGCCGAGCTCTGCCCAGTGACTGCAGCAACCGTGCAGATGCCAACACCGACTTTATTGATGCCCAAGTCACAGCTGCCACTGGGAAATGAGGGGCAAGAACCCCCCACAGATAGTGGGGCCTGAGGCCCCATGACGAGCAGGGAACCCACTGTGGAGGGCTGGGAGTGGGTTAGGGGCGACGGTGATGGGATCGGTGCTCGAGGCCAGCTGGTGGTCAACTTCTACGGTACATGGTATAGGACCAGGGGCTCAGCAGCAGGGGGACGTGGAACTTGTGGGTCTCGTTGGTGATGGTGAAAACTACCTGTGAGGGCCGAGGAGGCACCAGAAGACAGTGAGGGGCCCGCACACAGCTCACCAGTACCCTGGTCCCAGCGCTGCCTGGGAGACTCCAGCAGCCCAGACTGTGGGTCAGG
>NW_017734839.1:0-852 GCF_001890085.2 Hipposideros armiger
TGAATTCAGTGACTGTTCAAACATTTTACCAATTATTATTTGGTTATTTTCTTATTGTGTTGTAAGAGTTCTTTATGTATTCTAAATAGATGCAAGCTCTTTTTAGATATATTTTAGAAATATTTTGTCCAACTATCTGGACTTGCCCTTTTATTTTACAAATTTTAGAATTATTCATTTTAGTTCTGTGAAAAATGTCATTGTAATTTTGAATGGAATTGCATTGAATCTAGATTGCTTTGGGTTGTAGGGACATTTTAACCATGTTAACTCTTCCAATCCATGAACATGGAATGTCTTCCCATTTATTTGTGTCTTCCTCAATTTTTTTTCAACAGCGTCTTTTAGTTTTCAGTGTACAGGTCTTTCACTTCCTTGGTTAAATTTATTCTAGATATTTTATTCTTTTTGATGCAATTGTAAAGGGGATTGATTTATTTAGTTTATTTTATTAGTTTCAAGTGTACAAAGCATGTAATAGACATTTACACCCCTCACAAAGTGATAACCCCCCAATCTACTACCCCTCTGATATCATATATAGCTGTTACAATACCATTGACTATATTCCCTATGCTGTACTCCACATCTCGTGACTATATACAAAGTTGGACAATTAAGTTTGCAAACTCATCCTAGAAAAAGTGCTACTTGCCTCATTGCTGAATATCACTACAGTCACTTTTGAAGTACTCCCCTTGGGAAGCTATGTACCAATGCCAGTGCCTAGTCTACCCTTCAAAGCAATTTTGGAACCCTTTTTCTGGAATGACCATCAGAGCTGTCATTGTATTACCCTTGATATCCTGAATGTCATCAAAATGTCTTCCTTTCAATATTTCCTTTATCTTT
>NW_017734839.1:1572-3065 GCF_001890085.2 Hipposideros armiger
CATATTGAGGTCATGATCAATAAGTATGAATTGTCTCCCGCACCATTTGCTCCTCAGATGTTTGGGCTTGCTGGAAAAGAGCACATGGAAAAATATGGTATGCTAAAAAAAAACTTTAAAGCTCATTAGTAGTTATATACATGTGATGAGAAATAGCAGGCATTTATTAAGGAACTAAATAGTAAATATTATTTAGCTTGTCAGGATATGTAAGATATAAAATGGTTTTTACATTAAGTTTAAGAAATAGTCTGTATAGAATTTAGTTGTAGAGAAAGTATTTATATATAGGAAAGTATTTACATATAGGAAAGTATTTATATATAAAACTTCCCGTATATGAGAAGTACTAGAATGTGGGAAGTACAATATATACTTTTTTATTCTAGTACTTCCCATATTCTAATACTTCGCATATATGACTATCATGGGAAGTACTAGAATGCTCCAAAACCAGAAATTGAAATAGGAAAAATAACATAAATCTTATCTCCTTTAGTCATGGACAAAAAATTGTTCATTAATACTGAATATGATAATGAGACTTAAAGCTTACTCTTGGTAATGGGTTTATATAGTCAAATTTTATTCTTAGTACACATTTGATTCTTAGTAATAGGTTTATATAGTCAAATTTTATTCTTAATACTTAGTATATCATCATCTGTCATTCCATAGTGTTTTATGAGATTTAAATTTGATAGTTGATTTTTATTTTGTGGGTAAACATGTTAATTTTTTGACTGATAGTCAATAATTAATCTGCCTTAGCCATTTAAAGCATGGGATAGTGCAGATAGGCTATTTATTTTTCATTGTATGACCCTGAACCAGTGCCTTGTTGTGTACTGTGATATAAGAAGAAAATTTTCATGCTTGAAAGTTCAGCATTCTTATTCTTTGTAGGAAAAATATCCCAAGTTTGATAGCCAAAATCAAGTAATCAGAAAGGAAAAAAAATCATTAAGGAAGAATGGTGGGATTGTATATAAGAGCACTGCCAGTCTTTGGCTATGGAAATTTTCTTCCTTATAGCTAGTATTTCTTACCATTTTTAACTCAGTCCATTCCAGTCTGGCTTCCCTGCTTTCTCAAGGTTACCATTGATCACCATATTGCCATATCCAATAAATACTTTTCAATCCAAATAGACCTCAGCAGCATTAACCTCTTTTGATCACTTTCTTCTTGAAATATTCTCTTTTATTGGCCTCTGTGACACCTCATTCTCCTGGTTTTTCTTTCCTCTTTGGCTATTCTTTATTTCTTTTTCAATGAAATAATTCATTTAAAACATTACTGGGCCGGCCGAGTGGCTCAGTTGGTTAAGAGCTCGCTCAAGAGTTTGAGCTCTGAGCAACAGCAGTTCGATGCCCGGCCCGAGCTGAGCTGCCGCTGAGCTGCCAACGGGTGGCAGGATGGCTCAGCTAAAATAAACAAACAAACAAACAAATAAATAAAACATTATTGAGCTCTCATTATATTCTAGGCAC
>NW_017734840.1:0-1834 GCF_001890085.2 Hipposideros armiger
TAACTCTTTTAGCAAAAATAAAAGTCATTTTAGGATAATATGGCCATACTGAGAATTTATCATTTTTTTTTACTTACTGTGATAATAATGATGGCAATGAAATATTGGGTGGTCGTTAAAGTCATGATGTATTTTTCTATGTTTTTCATTGCAAATATGCGTCATGACTTTTCTGACAACCCAATAATTTCAGAAATGTTTCCAAAATTTATTACACAAAACTATTTTCTGAATATGTTTCCTTTGCAATTAACATTTTAAAAATGCACTTATTTACATTTCTCCCCCTAAATAATAAAATTGCACATTCTCCTCCCCTACTTGTAGTCTTCAGAGAGTTGAGTAATAACTGAACACTAATTGTATGATTTTCAGACCTGTGGACAGAGGGGTCAAATCCTCTAAGACTGTTGTGAAAAGGGACTATTCTCCCCAGTAACAGTAGCATTGATTCTATAGAAGATTATGTGCAGTCTTTGCACACTTCCTGGGACTTTGCTCCACTCTTTAGTGTGATTCAAATGTCCCTGCAGTATCGAAGAGAGATGGAGGGCAAGGTACGATGAAGGGAACCTTTTTTCAAACAACGAACTAATTAGCCTCATTATTCAAGCGTTCTAGGAAAGCACAGTTGTGAGGCATACACATATAGTTGACATTTAACTTTTTAGCATCAGATCAGGCGGTATACCAAGGTAGGACACAAGTTCGTGAACTTGTTGCAATGATGTTGCTAAATTTTTTATATCAGAGGGGTTATTCATTATGAATTTGTACCAACCGTGCAAACAGTTAACCATGTTTACTATTTGGAAGTGTTGAAAAGGCTGTGTGAAAATATTTGATGAAAACTACTTGAAATATTTGCCAACAATTCATGGCTCTTGCATCATGTAATGCACCAGCTCACATGGCATTGTTTGTGAGGGAGTTTTAGTAAACGAATAACTGTACTGGCACACCCACCTTACTCACCTGATTTAGACCCCAATGATTCTTTCTTTACCTGAAGATAAAAGAAATGTTGAAAGGAAGACTTTTTGATGACATTCAGGACATCCAGCATAATACCATGACAGCTCTGATGGCCATTACAGAAAGAGTTCCAAAAATTGCTTTGAATGGTGGCCTAAGTGCTGGCATCTGTGAGCAGCTTCCCAAGGGGAGGACTTCCAAGTTGTTTGTAGTGATATTCAGCAAGGAGGTACGTAGTACTTTTTCTAGGATGAGTTCGTGAAAGTCATTGGCAGACCTCGTATATCCTAAATGTTTTCATCTTGGCTTTCATCAACACACTATATAAGAAATGACCATAGAAACGATAGGCTCTAAATTTTGTAGAGACTGAACATAAGGAACAATGTTTTAATCTGTCTTTTGTATAATAAACCATGTAGTTCCCTTTGGAATTTGTTCCAGGAAAAAAATGAATTTGAAAGATTGTGTTTATTTCATTTATATATGTGTCTTTTATTATATAGTAAGCGCCTTAGAAATAATATCAGTGTTTGGAATATTTCTACGTATCCTGAAGCTTTGGCACCAGGACTTCCCCAAGTAATGTATGATTTAATGTTTGTTTTTTAAATATTTTAAGTGGATAGACAGGTGGGTGATGGACAAGTAGAAATAAAAGGATTTCAAGTAATATAGATCATACATGCATGTGTGCATGGAAGAAGCCTTAAGAAAAACCATGGTTCTATTTGTTTCTAAAAAAAATAGTTTGCTTTTATTCATTGCAATTTTTACAAAGTTGATAAATCTTGGAATGTAAGTTTGTGTTCTCCCCTGTTCCTTCCCATTAGACAAGATATAATGCTGCCTGGTCTCT
>NW_017734840.1:3426-4383 GCF_001890085.2 Hipposideros armiger
ATTATTAGCACTAGATTATAGAATTCATCAGTATAGAGCTACTGGATATACAATGGAATATAAAGGGCTTAAATGCTCAAAGATCTCTTGGAAACATAAAGCATGCAACAAGTCTTCATGTAAATGAAACAATGATTGAATGAAAGAATGAACAAATAAATTTAAGCAAAACTAAAAGCCAGAAAAGTGATCCACAAAGAGGAAGTACCACACAGACACCCGTGACACATAATGAAACATGAGGTGTTTGGAGGAACAGCGTTTCTTAACATGGAACTTTAGAACAAACACTCATGATTAAAAGAAAGTATTTGAGAAAACTTTGTTTCTATGGTGTCATGCAATAGAATTTTACAAAAACAACAAATTCTATTTGAGTGTGCATCGATGTGTGTGAGCATATATTGCAACTATTTAAAAACACCTTTTAGTTTTCAGTTTTTTCAGAGCCTCTTTCACGTCCTTGTTCCGTAGGCTATAAATCAGGGGGTTTAACATGGGAATGACAAGGGTGTAGAACAATGAGGTAATCTTGTCTTGATCTAGAGAGTAAGAAGAGCTTGGCCTGAAATACGTGAAGAGCACAGTTCCCTGGAAAATGGCCACAGCAGTTAAGTGGGAGGTGCAGGTTGAGAAAGCTTTGAACCGTCCCTCGGCAGAGGGTATCCTCAAAACTGATAGAATAATATAACAATAAGACACAAGAACTCCTGCAATGGAGCTCAGTTCAAGGAAGCCAAAAATGGTGAATATCACCAGCTCATTGATCCACGTATCAGAGCAGGAAAGGAAGAAGAGAGGAGGTAAATCACAGAAGAAATGGTTAATCTCATTGGACCCACAGAAACATAAGCGGAATGCTAATGTTGTGTGGACCAAAGCATCTGCTATCCCCACCATGTAAACCCCGGCCATGAGCCCAGAGCACACTCTGCTGGACATGCTGACTGCATAGAG
>NW_017734841.1:0-2894 GCF_001890085.2 Hipposideros armiger
CTCCGAACCTCAGAGCAGGGACTCCTAGTACCCTTCTCCGAGGCTATCAGGGAGCTCATCAGACAGATGAGCACAGAGGCCCTGGGCACTGACTAGGCAGGCGTAAAGGACTTGATAACCACAGAGAGACCCTTCCTCCACCTCTGGGAACCCCCTTCCAGTTCCTTCCTGGCTCTCAACTTGTGCCATGCGGCATCGTTCCCACTGTCCTCTCCTCCTGCCTCCCAGCCTCCCAGCCTCCAGCCTCAGGAGCTGGTACAAACCCACCTCTTTCCTGAGGATGCTGGCCCTGCTCAAGTCTCCTAACGCTTAAAGGTACCCCTGGAAATCCCTGGGGTTGTTACGGAACTGTGTCGTGTGTACACTCTGTCCCCCTACCCTGGTGGTCAGCTCCTCGAGAACCAGGTGTTACATTTAGAGGAGGGCATGTTTTCCGCAGCACGAGGTTTCAAATACTGTACCATAGGGATAAGCCCTTCTACTCAGATGTCACAGATGTGGGTGTGACTCCCGGCTCCACCGTGCACTATGTGACCTTAAGCAAGTCATTTAGCCTCTCTGATCCTCCTCTATAAAATGGGGACATCATCGGTACTTTCTTCACAGGGTTGTTATAAAAAATAAACAAGACAAACTGCTTAAAACTGCCTAACGCACAGTAAGTCCCTGCTTCTTAGCTGTTGGCTGCTACCCCCCTCCTTCCAAAATGCGATTTACTTGCTCCGAGATGGGGCCCAGGCAGCAGTAATTCTTAAGTTCCCTGGTCTAAGAGCTTTCAGGTCAAAGAGCAGGCGTGTGGGGGAGGGGAGAGGGTGGTGTCAGAGCAGAGAGCCAAAGGAGACCCTTTATGACTCCCCCGAGTCCCAGAATATTTGTCAGGAGGTCAGGAAACGGCTTTGCTCTGCCAGCATCTGAGATGCCAGCACTTAGGTACCACCTTCCCTTGCCAGCCACCCTGGAGATATAGAGAACAAAAGACTCGGGAGACATAAAGAAGCCAGGGCCGTGGCTGTGACTGACTCTGTCTGCCTGGTCACACTTTCCCTCGCTCAGCATTGACTAGCCAACCAGTAGGGTGGTGCAGAAAATGTGCAGCCTGCTCCTCATCCAGCAGAATCTGCATGTGATTACCAGAGAGCCGTGGCAGTCTCAAAAAGGCACGAATCAAGATCTCAAGGTGCAAATGGCCACTGTCACCGTTCTTGAAGTAATATCAACCCACCTGACTTTTGTGTCTTGCTGGAACCACTCCTTTTGATCCAATTAAAAAGCTGGAGTGTCTGCAGTGGAGCTGACTGCCTGAACTGGTTTTGGGGCTTAAGAGTAGTATTTGGACAAATAATACACATTAGTCGTAGACTGGACAATGCGCTGATACACTGGACTTATAAGGTGGCTTTGAGTGTAAATCCATTTTAATAAGAGTATAATAGCTACGAAACAGTACACATGCTATATTTTAGCCACACGTATGTCCTTCAAATTTTTAGTCAGGGGTTCCCACTACACCAGGACAATCCTTTGTCTACCTTTTCTTTTTTTTATAAAAAAAGCAATAACGTTTTCTTTAGAGAAATAGGAACACTGTTTAAAGAAATGGATGCCTGCTTGCACCAAGCCTGTGCTCATGAGACAGCTTTTAAATTACCCTGAGCAAGTGACACGCTGGGTGCCTTCCCTTGGGCAGAGTCCTAGTGAAAACGGGCATTTTAGTGCTTGGAAAGCTAATGAGAATCAGTGATGATGATGATGATGATGATGGTAGCATTGTGTTATTGAACTTTATGAAATGCCACAGTATTTGCAGTACTTTACAATTACTATACTTTCATTAACTCAACGGTGACAGCAATCAAGCCTATTTATATGTACTCCCATTAGCTTATTAACAATACGCCTCATAAAATGACGCCTGTAAAAGAGCCCCAATAAACGTCTAGGCTTGTGCTTGGAGCCTGACACTAGTCTCCCTTGTGGGCACACCTGCCATCGGTACCTAGTACCTATCCTGATGTGTGCGCTAACATGCTGCGCGCCCTGTGCGGAGAGGGCCCCACACCCATCGGATGGTGCTGAGCTAAGGGCAGACTGACAGGTGGCGTCCAGCCCTCACTGTTCTTCGCCTCTTGAGAATGGGAGGGCATTACCTGAGAGAAAGGGCCACAGGTAGGACGGGCTCAGACGACCCCAGAACCAGTGCCTCTTCCCCCACACTCCCAGTCCCGTGGCTCTGCGACCTGCCCCCCCGCGCTGCCATCGCTCCCGTCGCCCTCGCACCGCGCCCTCCACGCACTTCCCGCCCGCCCGGCTCACCTGCGTGAAGTACAAGTTCATGAGGGTGAGGGTGAAGAACTGGAGGCACACCGGGAAGCAGTAGAGCAGCCAGAAGACGAAGGGGCTGAGCGCGTTGGCTGCCACGAAGTCTCTGAAGTAGAAGGAGAAGAGGACCGTCCGCAGGGAGGCCCAGAGGAGGCAGAGGAAGAGGAAGACGCTCTGGTAGCTGAGCCGCTTGTGGCCATAGCGCAGCACCAGCCACAGCTGCGCGTAGATGAACACGAACAGCAGCGAGTAGAACGCGGTGTAGACGCTGGTGAGGCCGAGCTTCACGTAGGGGGGCACGGCCGGGGTCAGCGTGGGCGGCAGCGAGTCGTTGCGGAGGGGGTCCCAGCGCGGGGCCGCCATTGGGCCGGGGGCGCTGCGGCGCGGCCGGGGGCTCGGACTTCATCGGGGCTCGCCACCCTCGCAGGGGTCTCCGCGCATCGTTCCGCCCGGACCAGCAGCTGGAGGAAAGACAACAAGCCGACTTCCTCCCGGCACCACATGATTCACGGGGCGGCCTTTGTCTGCGATTGGTGGCGCCGCGCCTCCGCCCCGCGCGCCCCCGCCCGCAGTGC
>NW_017734842.1:0-3946 GCF_001890085.2 Hipposideros armiger
ATCATACAAATAGAAATCAATAAGGAAATCTTGGCCTTAAATGACACATTAGAACAAATGGACAGCACTGATATTTATAGTGCTTTTCATCCCAGAAGAGTAGAATAAACAATCTTTTCTAGGGTACATGGAACATTCTCAAGGACAGACCATATGTTGGGACACAAAACTAGCCTCAACATAATTAAGAAGATTGAAAACCATACCAAGCTTACTTTCCTACCACAATACTTTGAAATTGGAAATCAACTTCAAAAAGAAAGTGGGAAAACCCACAAATATGTGGAGATTAAACAACATGCTACTGAAGAATGACTGGGTCAAAGAAGAAATGAAAGGAGAGATCAAAACACACAAAGAAACAAATGAGAATGACAATACAACTTATCAAAATTTTGGGGATTCAGCCAAAGCAGGAATAAGAGGGAGCTTTATATCAGTAGAGGTCTATCTCAGAACACAAGAAAAATCCCAAATAAACAACCAAATGTTACATCTTAAAGAACTAGAAAAAGAAAATCAAAGCCAAAAGTCAGTAGAAGGAAGGAAATAATAAAAATTAGAGTAAAATTAAATGAAGTAGAAAACTAAAAGGCAACAGAAAAATTAATGTAACAAAGAGATGATTCTTTGAAAAAGATTAATAAAATTGACACACTTCTACCTAGACTCACTAAGGAAAAGTGAGAAAAGACTGAAACAAAATCAGAAATGAAAGAGAAGTTAGGACACTATAAAAATACAAAGGACTATACAAAAATATTATGAAAACTATACGCCACCAAATTTGGTAACCTAAAAGAAATGAACAAGTTCTTAGAAATATGTAACCTTCCTAGACTCAATCATGAAGAACTGGAAAATCTAAATAGACTGATCCACAGTAAGGGGACTGAAACAGTTATCAAAAGTCTCCGCAATAGTAAAAGTCCAGGACCAGATGGCTTCACTAGCAAATTTTATAAAACATTTAAAGATTTAATACATATTCTTTTCAAACTCTTCCAAACATTTGAAAAAGAGGCAATACTTCCTAACTCATTTTATGGGGCCAATATTATCCTGATAACTGGCGAGAGTGCCTAAAAAATGTATACATATTTTAGGAAAGGAGAAAACTATTAAAATTGTTTTTATATGTTCAATATACTTGTCTACTGATAACAGAAGATGAATACAAGTCACATTTGACTTCAAGAGGTGCTCAAAGTGGTTACCATCAGTGTCCATACACTTCTGATTATGGCGAACTTCTGCTTGAGCAATGTTAACCAAAGTGTCCACTTGTATACATTTTTATGCACCCCTATATATANCAGTGAAGTCAGTAACAAAGAAATATCCAGGTTTAGAATCACAATGTTTTAGAGGATGGTGATGTCAGCAGCATGGCTCCCTAAAAGGAATTCCAGGTCGCTCACCTTGAAGCTACAACAAATTAGACAGCTATAATTCAACAAAGGATTGCCTATTCAACACACCAACACAGCTGAGACAGCGAGCAGAGACATCTGAAGTTGGGCGTATCTGAGCAAACCGCTGAGATGGGTCAGGAACAGAAAAAGACAGAGACAGGAGCCAAGTGCAGCCTCTCACTTGCTCCTACCCCAGCAGACGTGATATCACTGAAGGTCTGGGGTGCAGCCCCCACTGGGCAGACCTGATCCCTGATCATATGGGCAAGAATAGCAATCAACTCTGAATGGCTGGCACATATTGAGGTGACCCAAGATCAAGGGCAGAGAAACAGTATTGCAGTACTCCAAAGCCCACCAGCATAGGAAAAAGGGTTCTGCACATGCAGGAATCTGTCCACCCCACCCCCAGTGGCCTGCCTTGCGTAAAATCCTCACTTAGTAGATCATGAAAGTGTTGGAGTGATGCCCCGAGGCCTAGGCGATGAGGTAGTAAAGGAGACACCAACCTCTTTGGAAAATATGGAGGATTTCCCATGGCTCTGGTGACAGGGACATGGCCCTAGAGATTCTGGAAGCTCCAGCAATAAAGGTAAGAGAAAATAAAAACCTGTGCTTCAGTGCCACCTACTGGAAAATAGAAGAAAGACCTCTACTTATCAATCTGCTAAACAGAGAAGTGTGAAACTCTTCGAAACAAAAACAAAAACAAAACAAACAAACAAACAAAATATAGCTTTCATTCCCACAATGCTCAGACAGAGAAACAATCCATCAAGCATAGTGGATAACCAAGATAACAAGGGAATTCAGAAAGAAAATGAAGTAACTCCAGAAAATAAACTTAAAGACATGGAAGGATGTGATTTAAATAACAGAGAATTCAAGATGGCAATTCTGAAACAAACTTTAGATATTTAGAAAGGCATTTCAATGAACTCAGAAATAAAATCAAGAAACAAAAGGAGTACTTTAATTAAGAGATTGAAATTATAAAAATGAATTATCAAACAGAAATTCTGGAGCTGGAGNACAAATATGAGAAATGTGATAAAATAGACCAATGTCTTCAAATAAAAAAGCCACAGACAAAATCAGACAAAAAATTTACAGGGCAGGAAAACTACACACCAACCTATCTCATGAACACAGATGCAACAACTCTCAACAAAATATTAGCAAATGAAACCTGACAAAGTATTAAAAAAATTATAAACAAATTTATATAACAATGTATAAAAACAATTATAGCAAAATCAACTTGAAAGAAGCATCTGCAAAAAAAAAAAAAACCCTGTAGTTAACACAATAGTTAATGGTGAGAACATAGAAGCTGTACACCAAGACCAAGAACAAGGCAAGGATGTCTTTTCTCACCACTCCTATTCAATGCCATACCGGAAGCCCCAGTTAATGAAATTAAACTGTCTTTGTTTGTAGATGATATGATTGTTTATGTATAAAGTCCAACAGAATAAAAAAAAATCCTGTAAGTAAAAAGTGGTTATAGCAAGTTTTCAGGATATAAATTTTATGTGCAAAATTCATATACTTTCCTATACATCAGCACTTATCAATTGGAAATACAACATCAATTACATTATAATCCAAAAGATAAATATTTAGGTAAAAATAAATATGAGCTAACTATAAAAATCTAATAAAAGAATTAACTAAATAACTGAAGAGATAGATATTCTATGTTCATGGATTGGAAGGTAATAATTTCATTAAAATGTCAGTTCTCCCCAATTTGATCTATAGGCCCAATGCAATCCAAATGAAAACCTCTGTCAGTTCTTTTGTGGATATTTGTAAACATATTCTATAGCTGATATGGAAAGGCAAGAGACCCAGAATAGCCAATGATATATTAAAGAGGAACAACAATGTTGGAAAACTGGCAGTTTCTAATTTCAAGACTTATAAAGCTACAGTAATCAATACATCATGGTATGGGAGAAAGAATAGACTAATACATCAATGAAACATAATAAAAAGCCCAGAAATAAGCCCACAAAATTATAGTCAACTGAACTTTGACAAAGGAACAAATGGAATTGGATGGAGAAAGGATAGGCTTTTTCAATAAATGGTGCTGGAATAAGTAGATATTCACATGTCAAAAAAAAATGAATCTTAGATAAAAACCTTTACCCTTTAACAAGAATTAATTCAAAATGGATTACAGACCTAAATTAAAGTACAAATCTATAAAACGTTTAAAGGATAACATAAAAGAAAATCTAGGTGACATTGGCTTGTGACAACTCTTTAGACACAACACCTAAAACAGCATCCATGAAGGAAAAAGTTGATAATCTGTACTTCATTAAAAACTGTTTTGTGAGAGTCACCGTCAAGAGAATTGAAAGATAAGCCACAGATTGGTAGAACTGTTTTTGCAAAACATATATGTAATAAGACTTTTACCCAAAATATACAAAGAACACTTAAAACAATAATGAGGAAAAACTCCAATTTATAATAAATGGACAAAAGATCCGAACAAACATATCAATGAAAATATA
>NW_017734842.1:9111-11741 GCF_001890085.2 Hipposideros armiger
GCTGAGGTAATTTACTACCATAAGGCCTGCATTACAGAAAACACTGACGTGTTCTTCTACCTGAAACAAAAAGACAAAAGGATACAAAACAATGACCAAGATGATTGACAGACAGAAGCAGGAACTTGCAACTCTTGTTCAGAAAAGGTTATCAAACACTTAAATATAACTTTAAAGTTAAAGGAGGTAAAAACAGTACAAAAAAAAAGACAATAGCTACTGGTATTTGCAAATGAACTCTCAGCATAAAAAGAGATAATTTCTGACAAAAAATATAAAAACATAAAATGGGAGGTAGCAAAGAACAGAACTTTCACAGGTGAACAGAGATAAGATGCAATCAGAAGAAAATGGACTACTATATGTATGAAGCTTTATTTTGCATAAACCTAATGGTAACCACACACACATACACACACACTAGAACTGAGATACATAACTATAAAAAAGAAGCAGGAAAAAAATCATAGAGTACCACCAAACTAAAATAATGGACAAAAACACAAAGGAAAAGAAATAATGAAAACACAGAGCTACCAGAAAACAAAGGTAAAATGGCTACAGGAAATACTCATATATCAATAATCACCCTAAATATAAATGGATTGAACTCACCAATTAAAGGGCACACAGTAGGGGGTTAGATAAAAAACATTATATGCTACCTTCAGGAGACATATCTTGCCTGAAAATACAAACACAGACACAAGTGAAGCAATGGAAGATGATACTCCAAGCAAATGGCATCCAGAGAGAAGCAGATGTACCTGTACTTATAGCAAACAAAATAGATTTTCGAGATAAAAAAGTAACAAGACACAAAGATGGGCATTTTATAATGATAAAAGAGACAATGCATCAAGAAGACATAACACATATTAATATATATGCACCCAACTTAAGAGCACCAAAATATGTAATGCAACTACTAAGAACTAAAGAGAGAAACTANATACTGATTCTTCCATTTTCTTCATAATTTTTCAAATGTTCTATGCTAATGCAAATCATTGGAAAAAAAGGGGAACCTGTGTGTGGGGGGTGGTAGGATGGAGGAGAGCAGAATAAGGGAAATCTATACTCTCAGCTCAATTTTTCTATAAATCCAAAACATTTCTAAAATAAAGTCTATTAGTGAAAAACATAAAACAGCTTATATATCAGTATACTAAAAATATTTTAAAAGATATCTCCTAATTTATTTACCAAACCAGAAGATGTGCATATTGGGTGTGTGTGTGTGTGTGTGTGGTGGGGGGTGATTATAGAGAGACAATTAACTTTATGGAATAAAAATTATTAAGTTAAACCTTTTAGAATGATTTTTTCTGTGTTTTTCAGATAATGTTTGGGTTAACATCTATTTTATTAGTAGTAGTAGTAGTAGTATTTATTTACTTATTTATTTGAGGGTGAAGCTCACAGTGGTCCTTGCAGGGATCGAACTGGCAAACCTTGGTGTTATTAGCACCATGCCTTAACCAACTGAGCTAACCGGCCACCTTTGTTTTATTTAATTTGTGGGGTTTTTTTAAATCATGTAGTGAAGAGACAATTTTAGAAAAAAATCACTTCAAAACAATATTAATAAAAGATTTGTGATAAGTTCTAAGAATTAAAATTTCCACTATTGATTAGATAAGTTTTATGAGTACAGAAATGTAACATGGAATAAAGAAAGAGAAGGTCCATTTTGCATCAAATAACAGTTTTTAAATACTGAATCTTCTACTTAGAACTGGCATTTCATTGGACAAGCCAATCAAGAAACATTAGTTTTCTCATCTATCAAATAAGATAGTACAATAATTCTTGTTCATTTCATACTGTTACTACAAGGAACAAATTTTAACATACATCACAAAATCTTTCAAAGTAGCTCATTTTCTTTGATCAGTTAAACGTAGTACTTTTTCTGCAATGTTATGTCAAGAAAGTACCAGAGATCTAAACTATTTATTTAACAAAGTTACTGAGTGTCTACTCTACACCAGGCAGTACAGTAGACAATAAGGACACAACAGTGAGAAAAAGAAGCATAGTACTGGCCTCAAAGGAGCTGAGTCTGAAGAGGTATGCAGTTCTCAATCAAAGAGTTCCGTTAATTTGTGTAAAAGGACAAAGGCAGTAAGGGCAGTAAGGAAGAGCTGTAGGGCCCAGTGTGAGCACATAATAAAGAAATTCGTCCTACCCTGGACCTTGGGATAATAGAATCAGAATCAGGAGCTCGTGAAAAAACTTAGTGGAATATAGAGAGGTAAGCAGAACATCATCAACAACAAAAATACCCACAGAGATACTATGACAAAAAGGGACAAAAATAAAAGAGCAAATCCAAAGGGATAGTGAAAATGGATAGTCAGCAGATAAGAAAGAAGAGAGTCCAAAAATAGATAATGCTATATATTGGATTTAATATCTCACTATAAAGATCACTGTACTAACTAGCTATGTGGACAAAAATAAATTTCGATTTCTACCTCATACCTTGGATCAAAATACACTTCAGATGATGTGTAATAGTTAAACTATAAAAAATATTGTTAACAATATTGGTGGAAAATGTAATCTTGAGAAATGATATCTAAATATGATTGCATAAAACATACTTCCAAATTTAACAAGCGCGC
>NW_017734843.1:0-2893 GCF_001890085.2 Hipposideros armiger
GTGAAGACTAGTTTCCACAGGGCGATGGCTATTTCCCGGTGCAGCGACCGCTGCCCCTCCTCAGAGTCCAGGCCGACCTGAAATGTAAACCGGTAGAGATCCTTGAATTTGTCCTCTTGTCTGGCTTCCGTTAAGAGGCTCGGAAACCGCGCACAGATCCCGTCGATGCTGTCTGCGCTTATTGCTTTGCAGCCATCAAAAAACTCCTTCCTGGTGAACTTGCACAGGGTAGCAGCCTGAAACTTCCAAGCCAAGAGCAGCACTCGAAACTCCGTGGGGCCGACACACAGGTCGTTACAAAAGCGTTCCATGCCTTTCTCCAAAACTGCATCTTCCCGCTCGTCCTTGTAGCGCCGGAAAAGCGCCTCCAGTCTCTGCAAGGAAGCCTCCTCGGCGCTGGACTTGGGCTCCCGCCCGGCGTCGCCTGAGGACATCGGCAGCTGGCAGGCATCGGCAGTGGCCTCTGCCTTTTTGGTCCCATTGACGAGAATGTCCCCACCTGGCTTGCCACAGGCTGGCGGTTGTTCCTCACGGTGGCCTGCAGCTCGCCTGTGTGACTTGCTGCTGGGGTCACGTTCTCCATTCTTGCTGCCCAGGGTTGATGAAGGATTCTTGCACTTGGTGACACACTGGCCCATGGTGTTGGTGGCCTGGCCTCTAGAGTGGCTCCCTCTGGATCGGATGCCCTCGCTGCCACTGACCCTTGAACCTCAACATGCCATCAGCCAGAGGAGCCAGCCAGCCTGATTGTAGACGGCTCGTCCTCAAACACCCAACTGACACATCAACTGTTCATTTTTCAGTCACCTTCTCGGGAATCCAGTTGTCAGCAACTGACGGAAAATTAGTGAGCTGTAGATGAGACCAGGGTTTTTGAATAGCTGCTCCAGAGGTTCCTCCAGTCACACCCTTTTTGGAAACGACGGCGGCCTGGCGGGTCCAAACCACCTACCATCCCCGCTCGCGTTTCCAAGCTCCCTACCCCCGCCGCCGCCGCCGCCTCTTCTGCCACCACTGCCGCCGCCTCCTCTTCAACAAAGGCCCACCTGCGGCGGCCGCCCTCATCCCTATCTTTTTTGTTTTTCTTTCATGTGGGAGTCAAACCAGGAACCTTGCTGATAAGAGCGCGCGCCCTATCCACTGAGCAATCCGGGCGGCAGCTAAGCTTAAGGTGCTGAGTTCCCTCCCAGCTGTGGATGAGCGTCCCAGCTGTGGATGAGCGTAGTAGCCCACCATCAAACAGGCAATCTTGTCATTAGGAGCACATGCTCTCACCAGCTGAACCATCCTGCCACCTGTTGGCAGCTCCGCGGCAGGTCGGGCAAAGCTCACTGGCCCATGTGGGAATCGAACCAGCATCCCTGTTGCTCAGAGCTCGTGCTCTTAAGCAAACTCTTAACCAACTGTGCCACCCGGCTGGTCCGAGAGCATCCCTATCTTGTTGCCAATTTGAGTGGAAATGATTTAAACGTTTTTAGTATAGTTTAGTATAAAGTTTTCTGGCAATTTTGGGAAAATGGCTTTGTCAATTTTAAGTAGTTTCCTTCTATTGCTATTTTGAGTTTTTATTATTAATGTAATGGCTACTGAATCGTATCATATAATTTTTTATATTCATTAATAGCATTATGTGGCTTTTCTAAAGCATTGGTATAATGAATTATGTTGATTGATTTACAAATATTAAACCATACTTACATTCCTAGCATTATCTTAATGGTATGGTGAATTTTTTTTTGAGACACAGTTGGATTTGATACCCTGATATTTTATTTAGAAAATTTCATCCATATTCATAGACAATTGTCTATAGTTATCTTCTTTTTTGAACAACATATTTCAGTTTTGGTTATTAGGTTATTCTTTTATAAAATAAATTGGGAAATTTCCATCTTTCTCTATGAACTGGTAGTTTATATAACAGACCAGTTAGCCCTGATTTACTTAGGAAAGTGTTTCCTGATTTCCAACTGGTTAAGACAGTTTGGTAATTTTTAATTTATTTCTGTTTTTATTGTATCTTATCAGAGACTGTGATCTAGCAAAGCCCTGCAATTATTTATTTATTTATTTATTTATTTATTTATCTATAAAAAAGGTTTTATTAGAGAATTGGAGAAGGGGAACAGCTAAGTTGTCGTCCTTGAATGTTAGTTGTGGAGGGCGCAGCTGGCTCGGCTCCAAGTCTAGTCGCCATCTGGCCGCTGGTTAGCAGCTCACAGCCACTGAGCTCAAGGTGCCGTGTTCAATCTTAGTTGCAAGTGGGCATAGCCCACCATCCCATGCGGGAGTCGAATAGGCAAGCACACACTCTAACAACTGAGCCATCCTGGCTCCTGTTGGCGGCTCAGCAGCAGCAACCCTGTTGCTCAGAGCTTGCACTCTCAACCAACTGAGCCACTCGGCTGCCGGCTGGCCCAAAGCCCTGCTTTTAAAAATGTATCAATTGGGCCGGCCCAGTGGTTCAGTTGGTTAAGAGCTCACTCAAGAGTGCAAGCTCCTAGCAACTGCGGTTTGAGTCCCAGCTAGAGCTGAGCTACGGCTGAGCTTAGCTAAAAAAACCAAGCCAAGACAAAAATGTATCAATCATTTTCCTGAGGCAAAATTAGACAACTGAATGGTTTTCAATGTTGCGAAGACATAGGAGTAGAGATTATATAATCTGCTTATAAGATACAAAGTTCTTTTAATCTATTAAAATATAGCTATTGATTATACTTTTCATATCTTTTTTTACCTTTAATTGTTTTTGTTAGCTTGATCCATCATATTCTGAAAGAGGTATATTCTCCCACTATAAATTATGATTTTAACATTTTGTTATATTTTTATGAATTTTTCGTGGTATTATTTGTGTTTGTGTAAAGGAATACATACATACATATATACATGT
>NW_017734844.1:0-2893 GCF_001890085.2 Hipposideros armiger
GACATCATCCGGGAGGTGGAGGAGAATGACCAACAGGACCTGGTGTCTGTGCACATCTACATTACCCAGCTGGCTGAGAAGTTCGACCTCAGGACTACCATGCTGGTAGGTCAGGGCCAGGCAGGCAGGGTGTGTAGCCACCGTCTGGACTAGGAGCTGACCTCGGCTCTGCTTGGCTCTGCCCTTCCTCCTCTACTCCCTCCCCAGTACATCTGTGAGCGGCACTTCCAGAAGGTGCTGAATCGGAGTCTGTTCACGGGGCTGCGCTCCATCACCCACTTTGGCCGACCCCCCTTTGAGCCCTTTTTCAACTCCCTACAGGAGGTTCACCCAAAGGTTAGTCTCATCCCTACCCGTCCAGGAACTCTGGCCTTCTCCTGCCAGGATATCCTGTTCCTCAAGTACCCTGCGTCTCTGTCTTGAGTGGAGAATCCCCCAACCCTGGCCCCAGGATAGGGTCAAGCAATAAAGTGGGGCTTCAATTCCATCCCCCACCCCCACCCCCAAATCCCCAGCTCAAGCCTCCTCCTTGGGGCCTGGGTTTGATGCCCTGGTCATTCCAGCCAGGCTTGAGAAGCAGCTTCCTCCTAGTAAGTGAGCCTTTCAAGACTGCAGGCCTCTCCTTCTCTGTGCAACCACTCTTTCCTGACACACTTGACAGGTACGGAAGTTTGGGGTATTCAGCTGCGGCCCTCCAGGAATGACCAAGAATGTAGAGAAGGCTTGTCAACTCATCAACAGGCAGGACCAGGCCCACTTTGTGCACCACTACGAGAACTTCTGAGCCCACCCTCCCTGGTTCCTGCATCCCCTCTGTGAAGCAGCCCTGCCAGCAGTTTCTCAGTCAGAATCCACTCAGGTGGAGAGCTAGACGAGCCTCTCCCTCATTGCCCCATATGTCCCGTGCTCTGAGAAGGTAGAGAAGACCCTTCCAGCTCAAGTTACTGCAGGTTGTGACAGACCAAGTGGGAAGGGGACAGCCCCTGCCTTGTGACAATTGTGAAGGTGAAGAGATACAATAGCACTTGCCTCTGATAGGTCCCCATGTCTGTTTCAGTACCACAAAATTGATGTATTGCTTTGATATTTTCTTGTCTTTGGCATTTGAGGGAGGGTGGGGTAGGGATACCTGATGTGAAGAGAAGGCTGAGTGAGGATTTCCTCAGAGCCTGGCTCAGTTGTGATGCTTAGAACCTGGACAGTCCAACTGCCTCAATTCAGTCCATGAGGCCTTTTCCCTCCAGCTCCACCCACACCTCTTTCTGGTCCTAGAGGGTCAGGAATCCTGAGGAAGAACCTGGGAACAAAGATGTTTCCTCAGCCCTGATGTTCCTGGTGTCAGCCAGTAATGCCCGCTGTCCTGACCTCTTGGTGGGCCCTCTGAGCCCACTGGAGCAGTCCTGGGACTTTGGGACCAAGGGAGTCCAGTCTGTCTGCCAGACGTCCAAAACTCCCTCAGTTCCCCACTTGTACAACATTTGAGTGACCAGCTGTCCTGGTTTGCCCAGGACTCTTCCAGTTTTAGCACTGAAAGTCTCTTGTCCTAGGAAACCTCTCAGTCCCAGGCAAATCAGGACAGTTGGTCACCTTACCCAGGAGCCAACTTGGGATGTCACCTCCCTACTTGTCTTTTTAAGACCCTTCTTTGTCCTTCGTTAACTGGCTCTTTCCTAAAAAGCTGAGCTTTAAATTTTTTTAGATTTAGGTATAATTTGCACACAACAAAATGTATAAATCTTAAAGTTACCATTTGTATGGGTTGCCATTACATTTCCATCACCCCAGAAACTTCTCTTGTACCCACCCCTCTCAGCCAGTCTCCCTCGGCCCCTAGAGACAACCTCTGCTGTGATTTGTGTCACTCCAGATTAGTTTTGCTCCTACTGAATGGACTCTTTTGAGACTGGCTTCTTTTGCACAGCGCATTGTCTTCGTGATTCATCCATGTTGTTGTATTTACCAGTAGTTTGTTTATTTTTATTGCTGAGTTGTGTTCCATTGTAGAGATGTACCACAGTTCATCCATTCTTCTGTTGGGTTGTTTTGTTTTTTTCACTTAGGAATAAAGCTGCTATGCACATTCTTATAGCTGTCTTTTGGTGGAAATAATGCACTCATTCATCTTGAGTTTATATCTAAGAGTAGAATTGCTGGGTCATGGAGTTCTCCAGCCAATAGGACCCATGGCAGGGGGTTTCAGGCCATCTCTACATCCCTGCCCCAGGATCCTCTTCTCATTGGTCCTACCCTACCTCTTCTGATAGGCCAAATGCCTTTGGCTCCCAGCACTCTATATTGAAGGAATCTCTTTGACAGAACTAGAAAGGCACTGGATCAGGAGCCAAGAGACCTGGATTCTAGTGCCAACTTTACCCCTAAGTAGCTACAGAGAAAAATCCCTTATGTTCTCTGAGCCCATTTCTTCAGGTATTAAAATGTCAGTGTGGGTATAAGGAAGTCAGATAGTAATACTGGCCCAGGAAATTATACTGATGAGAAAAATGTATGTGTTGTGTGCTGATCTCAGCCTATTGATAACTAACGAACGTTGTGGCTGAATTGAAATTACATGGCATACCTGGGGCCATACAGTGAGATTACAGATAGAGAAAGAGAGAAGGCCTGGGATTGTTTTTATTTGGGTTGAGGGTGGAGCCCTAAAGTTTCACAGGCTCACTATAGATGAGATTAAAACATGAGTGGAAATTTAAAGCACAGGAAGAGAAAAAATAGGATCCTAAAATGTCAGTTATTGAATCAACCTAGATCTCTAAAACAAATGAGCGGGGTCGGGGGGGCAGACTCCCCACTGTGTCCCCCACCATCCAGAGACTGGTTGTTTCAGATAATGCCAGAGTGCCCCTCTTGCCCTCGCTCTATACATCTACCTGCC
>NW_017731386.1:0-2607 GCF_001890085.2 Hipposideros armiger
CAATCAACTGCTAAAAATACTTAAGTGGTAATTTTGATGAATTGATTTAGACTAGCTTGAGAGTGAGAAACTTCCAGAAAGTTGCAACAGCTTTAGAGGGACCTCCACACTTCGTTTTTCTTACCACCAGGAGCCCGATCATTTTTTTTTTTTAATTATTAAATTTATTAGGGTGACAATGGTTAGGAAAATTACATAGGTTTCAGGTGTACAATTCTGTAATACATCATCTATATATCACATTGTGTGCTCATCACCCAGAGTCAGCTCTCCTTCCATCACCATATAGTTGACCCCCTTTACCCTCAACCACTCCCCTCCCCAGTGAAAAGCTAACAAAAATCTAGTGGCTCTAGCAAAGGAAGGGTAAAAGTAACCATTGTGAAATGTGCCCAGAGCATTTTCTACAACAAAGGTCTATGCTCCAGGGGGGAAGACTTTATCCTACCTTATCACACCTGGGAGAAGGATATTTTGCCAACTCCAGCCCCCTCTAGCCTTCCTGACTCACCTAAGGGGAAAAACAATTCCAATAAGCTCTTTTACAGATATTGTCAGACTAATTTTAAAGTGTGTATATCTATCTATATCTATATCTATATCTATATCTATATCTATATCTATATCTATATCTATATATATATGAATTCCCCACACACACACACCAAAAGGGAAAAGGTCTAGAATGACCAACACAGCACTGAAGAAGGTGGTCAAAGTTAGGGAACTGACAGTACTCAATTTTAAGGAAAGCTATAGAGCTACAATAATCACAACAGCATGGTATTGGCAAAATAGACAGTGATATCAAAAGAAGAGAGATCTTAGAGACACACACAAATATAGTTAATTGATCTTTGACAAAAGAACAAAGGCAATTCTGTGGTAGTGGGCCCTAGACACAGGCTTTCCCAGACCATGTGGTCACTAAGGATTTTGCGTGGGCTTCAGACAAAGACATTCTTGGACTGTATGGTCAGCAAGACTTCCGCGTTTAACATTTCCGAATTCCTACCTCACCTGGGAGCCAGTCAGGAACTGGCACAAGGCTGCATGTCCTAATAAGGAAGCTTAGCTGCTAACCCAGAAACCTCAGGGTATATAGCCCCAAGTCCCACCCGGGTCGGGGCTCAGCCTCTGGATGTGAATCCTCTGAGCCAATGCCGGCATTAGTAAAGGTTGCTTCCCACGCCTTGGTGTCCTGTCTCTTTGATTGGGTTCCCCGCAACAATTCAATGGAGAAAGGACAGTCTTTCAGCAAATGGTGATGGAACAAGTGGACATCCACATGCAAAAAAACAGATTTTATATCATTCACAAAAATTCCAAAAAGACCATAAGCCTAAATGCAAAACATAAAAATATTAAACTTCTAGAAGAAAACATACAAAAAAAATCTAGATGACCTCCACTGGGCAATGAGTTTTCAGATACAATATTGAAAGCATGATTCATAAAAGAAAAAAAAAATGATAAATTGTACTTTATTAAAATTAAACACTTGTGCTCTGTGAAAGACACTGTTGAGAAAATGAAATGATACACCACCGACTGGAAGAAAATGTTTGCAAAACACATATTTGATAAATGACTTGCATCTAAAATATATAAAGAACTCTTAAAATTCAGCAAGAAAACAAACTATTGAAATTGTTTTTTAAAAATTAAAAAATAACGAAAGATTCAAACACCTTACCAAAGATACATAGATGGCAAAGAAGCATATGAAAAAGATGGTAAATATTTGTCATTAAGGAATTGCAAATTAAAATAACAATGAGCTACCACTACACACTGACTAGATTAGCTTAAATCCAAAAATCTCACAATACCAATTGTTAGCAAGGATGCAGAGCAACAGGAACTCTCATTCATCTGCTGGTGGAAATGCAAAATGGTGCCGCTACTTTGGAGGGCAGTTTGGCAGTTTCTCACCAAGCCAAACATAGACTTAGCATATGGTCCAGCAATCTCACTCCTATATGGTATTTACTCAATTTAGGGCAAACAGAGCCACACAAAAGCCTGCACATGAATGTTTACAGTAGCTGTATTCATAATTGTCAAAATCGAGAAGCAACCAAGTGTCTTACACTGGGTGATGCTTGGCACCTATTGTGGCACATCCATACAATAAAATACTATTCAGTGATAAAAAGAAATGAGCTATCAAGCCATGAAAAGGCATGGATGAATTGTAAACACATATTGCTAAGTGAAAGAATTTGAAAAGAATCTAAAAATACTACATACTCTAATCCCGATTACATGACATTCAAGAAAAGGCAAAACTATAAAAAAGAGTGAAACAATCAGAGGCTGCCAGAGGTTCAGGGAGATGAACAGAAGTTGAAGCACAAGGTATTTTTAGGGCTGTGCAATTATTCTGTATGATACTGTAATAGTAGATACATGACAATGATTTGTCAAAACCCATTGAACTTAACAGCATAAAGAGTATACCTTAATGAATGCAAATTTTAAAAAATCATTTAAGATGTTAGGGGAATCCCAGTATGGTATACAGAATATGACAATCTAACTGTACTACAAATCTATGATACAACCTCACTGAGTGGGGTTTGGGAAAAGCACGCTGACCTAATC
>NW_017731386.1:8102-10852 GCF_001890085.2 Hipposideros armiger
CATTAGCTGCAGGTCACTCTAGCCATCCCAATGAAAAGAAACACAGGATTCCATCTTCTTAGAGGTAGGTAGATATTCCATACCTCAAGCCCTAATCTTCACCTTGCCTTGTTATCTTGTTGCAAGTGGTTAAAGGGGAAGGGTAATTTCCATTTGGGTTACAAAAAGCGTAATGTAAACGGAAAATATTAGAAGCCCAAAGCAAAGACTACAGTCTAGTAATTGGATCAAGCTAAAACCCCTTCAGATTTCATAGCCATTGTTTATTTCCCCTGAATCCAATTCCATTAAAAAAAAACACACACACCCAGGGCCGGCCGAGTGGCTCAGTTGGTTAAGAGCTCACTTAAAAGTTTGAGCTCTGAGCAACAGTGTTCAAGTCCCAGCCCGAGCTGAGCAGCCGCTGAGCTGCCAACAGGTGGCAGGATGGCTCAGCTAAAAAAAAAACAAAAAAAAACCCACACACCCACACACACACACACAACTCTACTAGAGTAGTAATCAACTTCTTAGTAACACCAATATCATCTTATTATTTCTAGTAAAGCAATAGTAACAATATAATCAACTCATACTATTAGATATTGTCCACTAGGCACTGTTGTAAGGAATTAGCATGCATTAACTAAATTATAATAATTCACTTAACACCCCGAGTGACACAGCATTATTATCATCCCTATTTTATATAGATGAGGAGAGGAACACAGGGAGCACATCTAGCACCTGGCTGAGCTAAGGTGTGGAATCTGGCAGTCTGGCACCAGGACCCACCTCTGAGAAATTATACTTCGCTGCCTCTTCTCTTACCCAATGGGCTGCTTGCAAGAACACTGAGTAAAATAGTAAACTGAGCCTAGAAACTTTTAAAAAGGAAGCTCAAGTTCCTAAGAATTCAGGGGGAAGAAAAAAATTGTCCTCTAAATTAGGGCTTTCAAAAAAAAGTATTCTGCAACAGGTATCAGGAGATACTGATCCCATCAGCCCTGAGGCAGCCAGATGGGGTTTAAGAGAGCCGAAGCTGACAGGCCAGTTGCAANTGCCACTCAAGACTCTGCTTCTGTAACTTCCCTTAATAAACTCTCTAATTTTGGAGTTGTGAGTCTTTCTATTCGGCCTCTCAACCCTGTCCTCCTTTGTAGGTTGGCTCTAGTACACCTTGGGAAATTTTCCCAACAATAGTTTACAAAAATGCATGTAGAGGAGGCTAGAATGATCCATATGGCAATGGACTGGAATTCAAGGCATCTGCGTGAACGCATGTTCAGTTTGATACTGATACAAAGGGTAACATGTGAAAACATTTCCAGATATGTACATATACATGGGCTAATATACACATGTATTTCCTTGCTCTCTTAGCTGAGAGTGCCTAGAAGCAATGACACCCCAGTAACAAAGAGTATACCTAGCACCCAGATCTTGGTTTCTAATGCCATTCTCTAAAAAACAGAAACAATTCCTCCTTGAAGAAATGGCTGATTCTATGACTGGGACAGGAAATATATAAAATAAGCCTGGAGCACACTGCAGGGCCATAAAGGAAGAAAACCTACAATGATAAAGTATGTCAAAGGCATATAGGAACCAAGCGAAAGAGCTCCCAATGGCCAAAACTGAAACAATTTGAGGGGAAAAAAAGCAAATTAGTATATGACTGCAATACAAAATACAAAATAAATATCCATGAGGTCATACAGCTATAAATGATTTAACATCAAAATAACTGGGGGAGAATAAACAAATCTTCCAAGTAGAAGAATTCCAAATAATTTGCATGAATATTCCTCCCTCAAGGATGTAAGAGAATAGCTCTCCACTCATTAAGTAGAAATTGAGATACTTTAGAGAAGAGTTGCCATATTTTGCAGGTATTAAGTCAGTATTTAGGTACCTGAAGTAGACTGTGATAAATTAAGATGTATACTGTAATCCCTAGAAAATACTAATTCCAAAAACCTAGTTTTAAAAAAACAGGTAATGGGAGATATTGTTACAGACCTGAAATCCCATCAGTTAATGAACAAATCACAAGGACGATTCAAAACTATCTGCACAATTGCCAATGGGGATAACAGGGGCCTGAAATAAGTGGTAGCACTTAACCATCATACGCAAGGAGCTCAAAATCATCCTAATAGGTGGCAAGGTGGGAATGGCAGCCAAGATGGATTTGACCTACAACAGGGTGGAAAGCCATCAAGGCTACTGTTTAATGAGTCATAAAGAAAAGAGATAAAAAATGGATCAGCAGCAAGCAGAGGTCATCCACCTAATGGAAAGTCATGATCCTTGGCCAAATTCCATACCTGAGTCAATGAAATTCAGGACCCATCAACTGTAGGCGAGGCCAGGTGCTGATGAGTAAGGACCACAGATGAGTAACCACACAGATAGTGCGCGCTACTGCTCCCCACAGTCCTTCTGAAAGGAGACTATGCCTCTTTACTCAAATAACCATGCACTGGAGATATTTCAACCACCTCTTAAGGGCTTCCCTTCTGCAAACTTAGGCAACAAGATTAAGTTTCCTTTAAGTGCTACTATTCTGGATAAAGTGAACATAGATGTCACTATCACATACTGAGACCAATCTGCTATTATCATAAAAGTCATGTTTCAAAAATCGACCTCAAAAGCAAGAGTCTTCTTTATCACTTTGCCTCACTACTGCAGATCCTTCCAACTCCCTTGCTCTGACGGCTGCTTCCGCTTGCTTCTTGCCTTCCTATGACTTCTTGTTTTCATTT
>NW_017731386.1:16248-29371 GCF_001890085.2 Hipposideros armiger
TGACCTTAATATCCAGAGCTACCCAAGCGCCTGAACCAGGACCAGCTCGCCTTTCTTAGTTTTTTTCTCTTGCAATTTTCTTTCCTGAGCTTATGAATACCCAGCCTTCCTTGCATCTACCCCTAAGATTAATTTACTGCTCTTCCTCGCTCGCTATTTTCCACGCCTTAGCTGTCCCCAATCAATGCCTTCATTTCCACACCCCAGACTTGCCCCCGGTTTTGAAGCCTCAAAGTCCTTATTCACTCACTTATGGGTCACCAGTCTAGCACATTCCCTTATGCCCACCATCATGGTGCAGGAAACTGTCGCCCTGTCAACTGCATCTCTCCCTTCTTCGCTCCCATCTCCTCTTTTTCCAACCCCTCCACAAGGAGAGGCAGACGGAAATCTTTTGTTCTTTTTGAGATGGTGAGTTCCAAGCAAAAGCAAAATGAGGACCTGAGATCTGGCACACAACTGCGGGTTCTCCAACCTCTCGCCCTTCGGTTAACCAGCCAGCATTGAAATACACAAGGTCTGCACTGCAATGTTCAGTGAAAAGACAAGGTATAAACATTTACAAAGTGTTTAATTACAACTATGTAAAAACAAGGATGTTTGTCCACGTTTATCTTGTGCCTACCACAGTGACTACATATTATGGATGTTCCATAAATATATGATGTATAAATTTATTAGTTAATGAATTCATTGATAAAAATACCAGAAGGAAATATATCAAATGGTTGTCTTTGAGTGATAGGAATATGAATGGTTTGTTGTTGTTTTTCCTGACTTTTCTATACTTTTCAAATGTTCTACATTGATCATGCATGGCTTGTATAATTGCAAAGGAACTCTTAAAAAAATGATAGTCAAATACAAATCATTCTTAGCACATATGCAGCCTTCCTTACAAAATTTAATTACTTCTTGAAACCAAACATATAAAAGAGCACATATTGAATTATTCCACTATATAAATTTCAAAAACAAGCAAAACTAATCCACGATACTAGAGAGTAGTAATTACCGTTGTGGGGATGGGGTCTGGGTAGTGATGGAGAAGGGGCTGAAGAGGGCCTTCTGGGAGCTGAACACCTTTAATTTTTTTCATCTGGTGCTAGTTACACATGTTTGTTCACTTTGTGGAAATTGAGACATACACTTATTTGCACCTCTCTGCAGGTATATTAAACATCAATAGAAAGTTTACTTGTAAAATTTAAAATGTTTTTTTCAAGTAAAACACCTCAAAAGAAAAAGAAACTTTAATTTTAATGTTTCGCTCTGTTGATTCTAACATTCTATTCATAGACAATAAGTCTAAGTATGAAAATTAAGAGAGTATCACAGCACAGCAGTTGAGTATTTGAAATGGAAAGATATTAAACTGGCAGAAGAGTGATTATGACCATATTAAAACTCAAGTTTTCACTCTTTAAAATCACTCATGCAATTATCTAATATTCAAATATACTTGGAATAGGCAATAGGTAAAGTTGGCTTTTCTAATTATAATGTGATTCATCAGATTTCTGATACCCCCCACCCCCCTTTCTCTCTCAAAGCCAAAATCATTTTAATACCCACATGTTAGAGTTAGGAAAGTCTTATAAAAAACACATCCCCACACCCTCATGAGTAGAAATGCTCCTTCCAGGGTTACCCAGACTTGACCTTATCATGTTATATTTTATGGTGGATCCTAGTGTCTTATTTCCTTTAAATCCTGTGGATATACAGGCATCTTATTCAATTAATGACCCTCCCAACCCCATCCTCTACCTGGACAGTCTGATAAAAAGCAAAGTGGTACTGGGGCTCCTTTCAAGCAGAACAGGCTGCGTATAAACCCAATTTCCCACAAGGTAAACAAGCAGGTGCTAACAATTGACATCTAAGGTCAGAGTGCTTTGAGCTGAGGTAGTCTGTTCATCTCCAGCTGTAAAGGGTATTCTAATAATCTCCCCCATTGAAAGAGAAAGCCACAAAAGGTTAGGCCTCTTGCCTACAGCAAACACTCGTGGAAAGTCCAGGTGAGCCTGGCTCAAGTATTTACCTCTGCCGAGAGAATGGGAAACTCAGCACACCACTGCCACTGCTGGGGTTCACTTGAACCGTTTGCAAAATAGACCCCCCCTCCCCCCCAAAAAAAGCACAAAAAAACAACAACCAGTTGTAACAGATAGGGAGAATTATCCGTTTTTAGAGTTAGAGTTATTCAGTCTATAGCTACAGTGTCATCCAGGGTCCAGACTGCAGCCTAAGTTTCATCCATCGTTAGGATTCAGAAATGTTTGGTAGGTAGCTCGATAAAAAAAAAAAAATTTAAAGTAGGTTAATCGGCAAAGAATGGGGCAAAAAAGTTTATGAGAGATGCCAGACATGGGAAAATGTTTGACTTTACCAGTAATGAAAAATGAAAACAAAAACATGATCTAATAGCATTTTACATCAAAGTTAACAAAATGAATACTTTAAGTCTTAGAATCCAATGTTAGGGCATGTCTACATCACTGTAAGCCTGGCATTATGAGGACAACCTCTTTGGAATGCAATACAGATACATATAGCTTTACACATATCACTAAGCCTACTTTCTTTCTAGTAGTGATTGCAGCATAATCTAAGCTATTTTTTAAAAAATAATTTAATAAATAATTTAATAAGCTATTAAACTCAATAAGATGTAACTTTAAAAATAATGGCAAGGAACTCTATACAGCTACAAAGAAAAATGTTTATAACATTTTTAACTAAAATTCAGATTCAGAAATGTGTAATTCTTACTATTATAATTGCATAAAATATGAATACATACCAACAAAAACTGAATGAAAATAATATGCTAAAATGAAATCAGCTATTCTGTTAGATTTGTGAATGGGAATGATTTATGTCTTTTTAAAATCCATTTAACACTATGCTCAGGCTATAAAATACATTTTACAAGACAATTAGCTCAGACATTATTGAAAATTCCATAAACAACAAAATACATCTTATTTCACCACACTAAAAGAGACAATAAAGCCCAAAGGTATTTTATTTAAATACTTAGCAATCACATGATGATGGCCAAATTACTTAACCTTTTAGGGCCTTCATTTCCTCATTTACAAAATGGATACAATATCTGTCACTTCCATCTTGGATTTTACACTGCTCAAATGAGTTGGTACACATAAAAGTGCTTATTAACCACAATACGTTAGCCCATTGAGCTGTTATACTAAAATACCATAACTAGGTGACCTATAAACAAAATGCATTTATTTCTCACCATTCTGGAGGCTGCGAAGTTCAGTTCATGTAGCCAGAAGCGTCATCATCTGTGAAGACCTGCTTCCCAGAGAGCAGCCTCCTCACCGTCTGGCAGAAAGGAAGTGAGAGGCGGTTCTCCTACTGCTTTTATAAGGACGCTAAGCTCATTCAAGACAACAACCAACACCTGGTTTAGCCAGAATTCAATTGAAAATCCCTGGTTGACTGCAAGCCTAAGTTCAACCAATGATGTAACTCTGATGTCTTATATTATGCTCCTGAATTCTCAGCCTAGATTACAAGTGTGATATTGAGCACAGGTGGTAATATTGCCACCCTACTCAGGGCTTACACTAGGATACTGTGGTCACATGTGAAAACCATCTTTGAGAAGACAGATCGGTAAATAATAAAACCAGAAAAGCAGACATGATTGTAAGGATTTTGGAAACCATGCCATAGAAGCAGCAGTTGAAGAATTTGGGGGTTGTTGCTACTAATAAAAAAAAAAAAAGATATGACTATGTGATTACAAAGTTTCCATCCTGAAGTTGACTTCTGTTGTTCCTTTGGACATAAAGAGTCATAAAATGATGGTTGGGATTGCAAATCTCATCGACTTCTTTCTAAGAAGGAAAGTTGTCGTCTTAGTGAACTTATACTAAAAGGCATTGCTATTGATCATGGCTGCTCTTTAACTGTGAACTATGAAATGTACCAATGTAGGGGTTCCTGTATGTGCTCGTGTGTAAGCATGTTTGTGTTTGTACGTGACTGGTTAGCAGAAGATCCTGACAGATCAAGGTGTCAGCCACCAACTTAGAACTTAATTACATCCAAATTAAGTTTTTTGTGAAGTGTAATGGGAAAGAAGTGTAATAGCCCTGCAAATACCTTGTAGAAATGAGTATGACCACCGTCTTAAGGATCACGTGAGCAAGACAACACACATAATAGAAAAAATGAAATGAACTAATATATCCCTTAGAGGAAAACACAAATAAACTCCATAACCAATCCATAAAACTTCCATTTGTGAGGTTATTGATACTTGTATTAATGTTTCCTTCATGTTCCTAGGCTGAGCATCATCAGAATGTACATATTCTACCATTAGAGATTTTCCATAGAAGCTGAAGCACCTGCCACAGCAGGAAAATATGTCTGCACAGGGCTAAAAACGGGCTCACATGTCCTCAAAGAAGGCTTCAAGCCTCAACACCCAATAATTCAGTGATTTTGATTTGGGCATTTTCAATTATATCCCTTTCCTGAAAAAGATATGCATCATAGTCACAGTTATTCCAGCCTATACCAAGGTGTCTCAAGGTACCTAAAGAGTTGGGGCAGAGATTTGGTAAAAATGGACGCAAAAAGATACAGAAAGTGGTTTGTTTTTTCATCTGGATCATTCTGTTCTCAGCTTGCACCTTCTTTCTCAATAGTGTTGTGAGCCTATGTCTCTATTGCCTTTACTGGAGTAAACAGGACCTTAGCTACATCCTGCACTACATACAGCCAGTGCAGGACCTAGAATAAAAAAAAATTCTTAAAATAAGAATACCATGTACTGATAAGTGAATGACATCACAAGACAACAATGCTTGATGTCCATATTTGAAAGGAAATGTAAGTCTATTCCTGCTTAATGATCCTTACTACCTTCATTAATTTCCTCCATAAAAATTCTCTTCATAGATCAGATATTTGTTAAATGAGTGTTATTTTCATTGATTTATATGATAATTTCAAAATGCTTTCATTTATTTATGCATAATTAATCTCCAATGAAAAAAATAACTTAATAACCTATAACTCTCCAACTATATGTCTCTGCCTGGAAGCTTCACCATTAAGTTTTAACAATTGACAAAAGCTGAATATCAGGGAAGAATACAGAAAGTTAAAACTGTTATAAATTGTCTCAACAATTCCTCAGTGCAAAGAATCACTGTAATAGAGCAGAAAAACCAAGACCATTATGATTGGCGTCTGGCTCACGTACTAGCTTGCTCTAACTTTTCTGAGCTTCCATTTCCTGGTCTAGAAAATAAGAAAGTACCTGTAACATAGGACTTGGTTGGTAGAATCAAAATGTTATACCAAATAGTCTGCCACAGGGTAGAGTCACTAAATGAAAGTCCCCTTCCTCTCGCCTCTGGATTGCAGAAGGCAGGGGATGTTTGCACAACCCCGGTACTCTAAGGATGGTGGGAAAAACAGGAGTTATTTCAGACCTGCCACCCTCCAGCTCTTGACTTACACTGTTTTGGACTGAATTGAGTCCACCTAAAATTCACATGCTGAGTCCCTAACCCCCAATGTGACTTTATTTGGAAATAGGGCCAATAAGGTAGTAAAGGTTAAGTGTGATAATAAAATTGGAGCCCTCATCCGATATGGCTGACATCCTTAGAAGAGGAAGAGACCCCTGCGATCTCTCTCCTCGTGCACACAGAGAAAAGGCCATGTGAGGACCCAGTGAGAAAGAAGAGATCTGCAAGCCAAGAAGGGAGCTCTGGCCAGAAACCCATGCTGACAGCTCAGGAATGTTGGACTTTTAGCCTCCAGAACTGGGAGAAAATAAACTTCTATTGTTTAAGCCACCCAGCCTGTGGTATTTTGTTATGGCAGCCTCAGAAACTAATACGCCCACCTATAAGAGTCTCAGCTTTTCATTAGTCTCAGCTTTTCATTAGAGTTGGGGATAAAGTGGGCAAGCACCCCCATATCACTGTTGGAAAGTAAAGTGTCCTTCCAACGTGTCATGGTCTCACTGTCCTCAGAGCTGTCCTGCTCAGCAACATATCACCTTACTCCTATTGCTTCATAGCTGACCCATGCCACGCATTTAGGGAGTGATTTTCCCTCCCAGGAACGTGAATGCTAAAAGGAGTCTCCACAGAATACACTGCTTACCCCCAAAGTGCACAGGTCTCCCTTAGTGCAGATTCTAACAAAGAGGATGCTAAGATGAAGATTCAAGTCCAATGGTTTATTCGGAAGGTAATCCCAGGAAATACTGGGAAAGGAGGAGACAAATGAGAAAGGAAAGAAAAAGACCAATAAAAGCTGAATCCTCAAGCAAGTTACACTGTGGACAACTGGAACTTAATTCATCTAGGGAACAGAAAATCGTTCCATTATCCCACCCCAGTGACAAAGGACTTGGGGTATTCACCGAATGGGCATTACATGAGCAATTCTGGCTTGTTCAGTGGTCAGCCGAAGCAGGCTCCAACAGCCAGGCAGAGCGCCCAGGTAGAGCCGCAGGTGTTGAGAGGCAGAAATTTGGAAATTTGAAAGGCCCATGTGGTGGCATTATTGTCATGGGAGTGTGGGCAGGGAATGGACAGTGTCACCTACAGGGTTCTACTAAGGAGCTCTAGGGCACAGCAGGTGAGCAGGTGGTGCTTACCACAGGGTCCTTCTGCTTATTGATTTATTCATGAATAACTGGCCTCCTTTAAAAAGTAACTTGAATCTCAAAACTTTACATTTAATGAAGAGATTAAATTGAATGGCACAGTTGTTATAAGCCTACAAGTCTCCCACGAGTGAGAAATTTTAAAGTATATATGAATCCTTGAAGCGGATAACATCCTTGAATATATTATAAGGGGTTCCATTATAATCACAACACAATCGAGTAAGCCATCATTGTAAAAAACGGATTTTCTAAACAATTGGCAAATTTCAGTTCAAGCCCTATTGGAACAACAAAAATTCCAAACTAATCAAACTGCATTTGTGACGGATTTAAATGTGTTTGCTGGTTGTTTTTTGATATGACCGCGACATTTCAGTGGTCACTACATAATGGCCTGAAGAAATATAGCTCCTTTATATTTTTCCAGCTAATAATGCAGCTTTTTAGCAATGATCTCTGCCCAGGCTGCAGCTTTTTGTAACTCCATGCTGGTTACCTAGTCACATCTAAAGGACTTTCTGCCGGATTGAATCAGTCCTGGGAAGCAAGCTGCCTTGAAGCGTCAACCCAGGTTTCAGAATGCCCGAGGCTGACAAGGAACTTTCCTATGGCCCCACTGAAGAGATTTAAAAATAGACCATTTGTACTCCTTTCCCAGTAACTTCCTGGGCTTTCATGTCAGGCTGAGGAGGCAAGCAGGAACTGCTTGAAAGAAGTGCATCAATGGCGTATTCCAGATGGAGGGTTTATTAAAGCCTGAAGAACACATCTGTTGTTTAAATTTCTGAATGTCTGCTTTATTAGATCAGTCAAACCTTTTCTTTCTTTTTGTTTTTCTGGATTAAAGAATTGTGCATATAAGATCCAGACAAATTCTATGACTGAACTTTCAAAATAATTGTTTTACCAATCAACTCATGATCAAGCGTCTCCTTTGATGATTCAGTCTTGACTCGCTGCTGTTGTGTATGGTGAGATTCACATTTCTGTAAGTAACTACTTTAATGAAAATACAATTATGTCAGGAGTTGAATTTATCCTGTGCACTCTCGTTTCATGTACTCAAAGTCTGCTCTTGTTTTATGACAAGGCTTAAAAAAACAAGTTTGGAAAACTGATTCAGTGTCTTAGATGCTTCTACTAACTGAATTTAAAAAGAGCAAATGGTGAATAATGCAAACAACAAGGATTTAGTGAGCACATGTTACACATGCAACATGTGCTTGGCTTTGCGGAGAAGAGAGAAGGGAAAGAGACGGGAAGGGGTCCTTTCACAGAATCACAGTGCTGGGTGCTGTGCCTACCTGGTGTCATCTTCCCATCAATCTTCTGTGGTAGCTACTCTTATGTGTTTTCTGATAGAGAAAACTAAGGTTCGGAAACTCAAAAGAACTTTCTTTGATGACTGATAATTCGCACCGAGATTTCAGGGAGTGATTCCTCCTCCCAGGAATACGTGAATTCTAAAAGAAGGCTCCAGAGAAAGCACAGCTTAAACCCAAAGTTTAAGTAGCCCATTCTCTTTATAACTTCTATCTTCCAAAGGGAAACCGGTAATTACAAAATGAATTGCAAAAATATGAGTTTGGGAGCAACTTTAAAACTGTTTTATTTCAGGTAATATTGACAGACAATAAAATACATATATTTAAAATGAAAATTTGAGCAATTTTAGCTTGTATGCATCCGTGAGAAAATTATTACAATCAAGAAATTAACACTCCAAATCATTATCTCCAAATTTTCCCTCGGTTCATTTGGAATTCTTTCCTCCTCTCCCTCTCTCCACCCAAGCAATCACCAATCTACTTTTTCTCATTATAGATTAGTTCATAGTTTCTCAAACATCACATAAATAGAATCTTACAGTATGTACTTTTTTTTAGTCCGGTTTCTTTCATACAGCGTAATTATTTTGAGACATCCATGTTGTTGCATGTATCAATAATTTATTCAATTTTATTGCTGAGTAATATTCTGTAGTATGAACACACTACAATTTGTGCATTCACTTGTTTCCAGTTTGGGGCTCATGCAGATAAAACTGCTATGAGAATTTGTGCGTAAGCTTTGGCATGAATATATACTTTCTTTCTCCCTTGGGTAAATCCTAGGAAGAGTAGAATAGTTTGTTCATATTGAAGATGTTTTTTAACTTTTTAAAAACCTGTCAAAGTGTTTTTCAATGTAGTCACACCATTTTGCATTCCCAACAGCAGTATATGAGAGTTCCACTTGTTCTATATCTTTGCAACCACTTGGTACTGTCGGTCTTTTTCATTTTAGCCATTTTAATGGGAGTGTACTCGTATCTTACTGAAGTTTTAATTTGCTTTTTCCTGATAAATAATGTGCTTTTCATGTGATGGTTTGCCACTTGTACATTTTGTATGGTAAAGTGTCTTTAGAACCTTTTGCTCTTTTAATTTAAATTGGGTATTTTCTTCTTATTGAGTTGTAAGAGTAGTTTATATATTCTAAATACAGGTCTTTCATTAGTTATATGTTTTTGCTCTATTTTTAACCAGAATGTGCCTTTGTCTTTTCATTTTCATATGTATCTTCTGAAAAGCAAAAGTTTTTAATTTTGATGAACTCAAATCTTTTTTTCTTTGTTAATTTTTATTGACTTCATAAAATAAAATTCTTCTCATAAAACCATGCAAAATATCCTAATAAAATTTGCTTACATCCAATGGATGCACTCATTTCTTTTTTTAACTCTTTTTTAAATATTTGTTTTATTTTTCATCACTGTTGATTTACAATATTATATTAGTTCCAGGTATACAACATAGTGATTAGACATTTATATAACTCACGAGATGATTACCCTAATAAACCTAGTACCCTCTGACACCACACATAGCTACTAAAATATCATTGACTATAATATATTCCTTATGTTATACTTTACATCCCTATGACTATTTTGTAACTATCAGTTTGTGCTATTTAATCTTTCCCCCATCTCTCCAGCCCCCCTTCCATCTTGCAACCCTCAAAATGTTGTCTGTGTCCATTAGTTTGTCTTTTGTTTCTTTTTTTTTTTTTAGCTGAGCCATCCTGCCACCTGTTGGCAACTCAGTGGCAGCTCAGCTCGGGCCCGGAATCAAACCGGCAACCCTGTTGCTCAGAGCACGCACTCTTGAGCAAGCTCTTAACCAACTGAGCCACTCGGCCGACCCTGTCTTTTGTTTCTTTATTTACCTTGTTCTGTAGGTCCCAATATAGGTAAAATCACACAGCATTTGTCTTTCTGTCTGATTTACTCGACTCAGCACAATATCCTCTAGGTCCATCTATGTTGTCACAGATGGCAAGATTTCATTCCTTTTTATGGCTGAGTAATATTCCATTGTATATATGTACCATCCCTTCTTCATCCGTTCATACATTGATGGACACCCAGGTTGCCTCCATTTCTTGGCCATTGTAAATGATGCTGTAATGTACATATGGATGCACATGCCCCTTCAAAGTAGCATTTTGGGTTGCTTTGAGTAAATATCCACAAGTGGGATTACTGGGTCTTTCTTTGTTTCTTGCTATAGCGTTTGTTTATAGAATCTATTTTGTCCGGTATAAGTATTGCTACCCCCATTATTTAATAAAATAGAATCTATTTTGTCGTATAAGCATTGCTACCCCCATTATTATTTTTTCTTTTCTATTTTCTTTAAATATCTTTTTCCATTCCTTTACTTTCAGTTTGTGTGTGTCTTTCCATCTGAACTGAGTCTCTTGTAGACAGCATGTGTAAGGGTCTTGTAAGGGCCCGGTTCAGATCCCACATATGAGGGCCAGTGACACTGCCCTCTACAGCTAAGATGCTGAACAACAGCTCAACCTGAAGCTGGGGTGCCGTGAGTCATCGGCGACGGCGTAGGCTGCAACCCCTGTGGCAGTGGGTTGCCATGGGCTACCATGTGTAGCCAGCAGCCGCAGTGAGTGGCTGTCCAGAAGCCAATGACTGATCTGCCTCGTCCAGAAAGAGCTCAATGATGGTACCAACTTGGGCCAGTGAAGCAACATCCTCCACAACTAGACTGAAGAACAAAAGGACAACAACTTGTCTGTTCCCCTTCCCCCAATTCCCCAGTGCTGTTCCCATCCCCCAATTCCCCAATAAAAAACAAACAAAAAACAAAAAACAAAACAAAACAATGGCTTCTGTCAGCACTTCTGTTTGGGAAAAAGCTGCCCTTCCAGCCCTCACCTTGAAGCAGATAATTCAGTTCCTCCCCATAAGTGCCTGGTACCTTTCAAGATGCTGGCCGAGTGCTGGAGCTCACAGCGAGTATGTCTATCAGTGAGTAAGTCCATGTGTTGGTTCTTTAAGAGGAGTATCTAGGACTTTAGTGGCCATCCAGCTTACTCAGCCACAATTTCCACTGATTTTCCCAGCCAGATGTTGTGGAGACTTCTCTTTATGTTACTGGAACACTGGGCTGGGAAGCTCGTTGTGGGGCTGGGATGCCTCAGTTCTCAGGTGGGACCTTCGCCACCAAGATATACCTCCCAATTTTCAACTGCACCACACAGGTGTGGAACCAGGCCATTCTGTGTCTCCGCTCCTCCTACTAGTCTTGATGTAGCTTCTTCTGTATGTCCTTAATTGTATGACTTCATTTCAGCTAGACTTCAGACAATTCTCAGTAATGGTATTTCTGTAGTTTAGTTGTAATTTTGATGTGGCTGTGAATGGAGTCAAGCAGAGCTTTTACCTACTCCTCCATTTGATCAGAAATCCAGGTGTGCTCATGGAAATCAGATCTTTTTTTACTTCAATGCTTTTGCTTTCATTGTTTGTGCCTTTTGTGTGGTATTTAAGAAATCTTTGCCAAACTCAAAGTCACTACAATTCTTTTCCTCTGTTTTTCTTTTGATGTTTCATAGCTTGAGCTATTACATTTAAAAAAAGAATCCATTTCAAGTTATTTTTTTCTATGTGGTGTTAGATAAAAGTTGATTTTTTTTTAGTTACTTTTTTCTTGTTTGTTTACATATAGCTATCCAAAGTTTCCAGCACTATTTATATAAAATATTGCCCTTACCCTGTTGAATTTCTTTGGCATCTCTGTCAAAAATAAATTAGCAATATATGTATATATCTGCCTCCAAAGAGAAACTCTAAGTTTCTTTTATGTTTTTTAGCCATCCACACAGGCTTATTGTGAAAATTAGTTAAGATGATTCAATAGTGAATAAAAAACAAATCAAGTAAATATAATTATATGAAATATCATAAACAGAAGCTGGATATCAACCAAGAAGTAAAGAAAAACCTGGAAAGAAATTGAGAGCTGCTTAGAAGATTCTCTATCAAATGGCAAAGTCTTAATGTAGAGCATTGTTTCTCAATAGGGAACTATTTTGCTCACAGGAAAAATTTGGCAAAGTCTGTAAATATTTTTTTTTTATTTTTCACAACTGGATTAAGGAATACTACAGGCATGTAATGACTAGAGGCCAGGAATGCTGCTCAAAATCATACAATGCACAGGACAGACCTCCGTAACAGAAAAATCTGGCCCAAAATGTCAATACATAGTGCTGAGACTGTGAAACTATAATGTTCAATATTACATTTCCTTCATCGTAGATCAAGCCATACTATTCAGTTCTATATAAATGGCATCTATATAATTATAACAATAATATTGGGAGTCCCTAAGGTCCTATTAAAGTTACAAAACAGATTGTGAAAATATCAGTTTGGGCAATGGTTTTTTAAATGCATTTCTTTTTAGACTAATTCATTAAAATGTTATACAAGGTTGGACAATTAAGTTCAAGAACTCATCCTAGAAAAAATGCTACATACCTCATTGCTGCATATCACTACAGTGACCTTCGAAGTACTCTAATTGGGAAGCTATGCACTGACTCCAGCTCCTAGTACACCCTTCAAAGCTATTTTGGAACTCTTTTCCTGGAATGGCCATCAGAGCTGTCATTGTATTACCCTTAATGTTCTGAATGTCATCAAAATGTCTTTCTTTCAATATTTCCTTTATCTTCGGGTAAAGAAAGAAGTCACTGGGGTCCAGGTAAGGTGAATAGGAAGGGTGTTTCAATACAGTTACTTGTTTACTGGCTAAAAACTCCCTCACAGACAGTGCCGTGTGAGCTGGTGCATTGTCGTGATGCAAGAGCCATGGATTGTTGGTGAAAAGTTCAGGTCATCTAACTTTTACATGCAGCCTTTTCAGCACTTCCAAATAGTAAATTTGGTTAACTATTTGTCAAGTTGGTACAAATTCATAATGAATAATCCCTCTGATATCAAAAAAGGCCAGCAACATTGTTGCAATAAGTTTGCAGACTTAATTGTCACACCACGCTGTCATGACTATTTTGTTTTTCAACCAGTAATGTCCTTTACAAATTTTACAAATTTGGCATCAACAAATTTTTCATCAAAAACCAAGCTCAAGGGCC